>NW_019719361.1:37042-38909 GCF_002891405.2 Cryptotermes secundus | reverse complement strand
AGGCTGTGGTGTGGCTCTCTGCAAACTTTCATGTTTCAATGTTTATCACACGAAGAAAAACTAATAAAGAGGTATGGAAAGGAATTTATTGCATACTATATTGCATTTTAATTAGTTCCTGAAAATTTCGTTTTTAAAAACCAATTTTTGTTGAAGTTGTTTAGGAAAAAGTAACTACATGCATTTTAGCGACATAAGGTTTAAAGGGCCTGCCAGGACAGGGGTGGGATTTAAATACCCTTCGCACCAGTCAAAGAGTTAATGTCCGTTGCCGATTGGTCCCAGCATTTTTCTGGACATATCAGACTTCTTTCTCCTGTCAGGAATCAAATTCAGCCACTAAACCTCTATGCATTCCTCTGACATCCAGTGGGCCATATATTTTAGTGGTTATGATCAGGGATCGTAGTGGTACCAGAGATGCAGAGTTGCAGGCTGGCTGGATTTGTTGTGGATTTTACCTGTACTTGTGGTGGATACAACTTTGTGAATGCAAATAATGCCTGGGCCCCATCAGGGTTCAGGGCCAACTTCAGCTGTACGTCTCCTCTGCTAGCTGTTATACTCATCCTAGCATTCACACTGTCTCATTTATGTTACCACCTCAGAAGTAAACTTAATCGTCACTTTTTGCCAAGACAAATATAGGTTGATGAAAACCTTAACTAGAGGCATCAGTCAAAAGTGTTTTAACCTCCTCTTATAACAAACACAAAAAGTATGAATATAGTATTTTAGTATCCTGCTAGACTGTTTTATCACTTGATGTCTGTACACAAACACAGTCTTCAGAGCAGCTGTCCATGGGATTCCTGGTTCAACCACTCCAATTTTATGTACTTCCGCTACTGCATGACATGTTTTGGTCTCAGAAGGGCCATTGTCAGGTGTGTATGTAGTTTCATGTAAACTGTTTCACTGTTGACACATTGACCATGTGCCTCACACAAAACTAATTATTTTTATTGTGCTCAAAATTTAAACGTTGACAAGTTAAAAATAAAAATTAAAAAGTCGTGTGTTGCTTTTTTAATGTCACGTACTTCTTTGTTGGTGTGTGCCTGTAATGTGTCAAAGTTCTTACATCACACATAACCTTTGTTATTTATAACTGAATTATGTCTATGTGCATATGTGAAGTTGTGATAGAAGCAGCGTCTAGAAAATTATATGCCTAGATTGCGAAGTAAAATACATGGGACTAACAGATAGAAGGTTCAACACCAGATACAAAAACATATACAAGCAATAAGAAATAGCCAAGGTAGACGAAACTGTTTAACCTTTCATGAACCAGGGTAACTCTGAATATTTAAATTACAAAATAAACACAGGATGCAAATATGGTACCATAGCTGAAACAATGGATGTTATCAGGACAGGAAAGAAAGGAAAACATTTCAAGGTAATGTAACGTGTTTCGTTACTGAATACGCCGTAGAGATCGTTAATTGGTTTATTTAACAACCTACAGATCACGGCTACAATTAATTATAACAATGTTAACGGGTTTCCACACTTTACAAACCCTACAACAAAATCTCTTAACAATATCTTCAAGAGTCTTCACGTATTAACTCTTTGACTGGCAAGGGCGTGTTTTAACGCCCGGACGATGCCAGCCGTTCCCTGGCGTTGGCGTGTTTTAACGCTTTGACAATCTCTTCCCTTCTTTGCTCTCTTGGCACTCATCAATCAAAGACATATATATGATAGTTTTTGTGCATGTTTGTAAAGAACCCTTGTAAACTTTGTGGGGGTCTATATTACTGTCAGAACCCTCTGAGAAGGAAAAGGTCAGAAAATATTTCACATTCATTCAGTTTCACCATGGCTTCTTGCAGCATGTGTCTTCGTGTTCCTACAG
>NW_019719361.1:35468-36539 GCF_002891405.2 Cryptotermes secundus | reverse complement strand
AGGAATGAAGTGGATGACGAATCTATTGCGTCAGACTAGAGTGCAGTCACGCCTCTGCCCTCGACCTTGAAAAGACCACCAGTGAAAGAGCCAGTAAATCATCTAGAGGGTGGCTTGAAAATTCACAAAATGGTCCGTGTTCCTTCCCGTGACAATAAAAAGAATGGTGCCCCGAGAAAGTGTCGCGCGAGTGCTAAGCACAAGGTTAGAAAAGAAACAAGTATCATGTGTGCAGGCTGTGGTGTGGCTCTCTGCAAACTTCCATGTTTCAATGTTTATCACACGAAGAAAAACTAATAAAGAGGTATGGAAAGGCATTTATTGCATAACATATTATATTTTAATTAGTTCCTGAAAATTCCGTTTTTAAAAACCAATTTTTGTTGAAGTTGTTTAGGAAAAAGTAACTACATGCATTTTAGCGACATAAGGTTTAAAGGGCCTGCCAGGACAGGGGTGGGATTTAAATACCCTTCGCGCCAGTCAGAGAGTTAAAAAAGTGGGAGCTATACAAGTCTCCCTGAATTACACACTCCAAATATAACTGGTTATCACGAACTATCACTGATTCCCGCACACACGTCTGTAGCTCGTAATTTGCGAACTGAGAACTCGTTGATAACACACTGACTCATAGGCTTGCTCGGAACTAGCTCGGAACTGTCTTCGGCAATGGCCACATTATAACTAACTCGTAGCTGCTGTGCAGTTCCCTTATATAGCCTAAGTGCTTGCCTGTTGCGTGCCACGTCACAGTAGGGATCGGTGCCACGTCATCCTGTTGCGTCACTGCGCGTTGCGCGTTATGTGTTATGTTACCGTGCGGAGGGGGGAGGGGAGCGCTGACTCACCTGCCACGTCACTGCTCGTGGGGGGGGATTGGTTCTCCGTTGCGCAACATGTCACAATAATATACATATGAATGAAACCCACTTCAACACTTTTAATCCAATATTTGAGACCCTATATTAACTACACAACAGACAGCAGCAAGTGCCTCCCCCCCGCAGATCATATAAACAGATGTAATACCACAACAGGCCACAGTTCACACACACACACACACACACA
>NW_019719361.1:0-35339 GCF_002891405.2 Cryptotermes secundus | reverse complement strand
GACACCCTCTGTCCGCTAAAGTTGGCACTAACTTCACTGAAAAATGGTGGTTGCTCAGTCCGTTTAGTTCGCTTGCAGACCAAAACCACGGAATTAGTTATATACATTATCGTGTATAAATATTGAAAGGGATCTTGAAGTAATAACATGTTTACCTGAATACAAGGTGCGTCTGTTTCCCACTTGGGCATCTGAGAAAGCAAGGGTCATTTTACAATCACTTAGGAAATACTGTGTTAAGTGTGTGTTTTTGGTTTGCAAATAATATTTTAGGTGGGTAATATGGCTCTCTCATAGTGTTTTCTCCTTTTCACCTCAAATTCAAGGAAGCATATGTATTGTTAGCTCTGATCTGTGAAACCAGTGGTCTGAAGGTTAAAGCTTTAATGCATATCCAAAGTTGAACATGCAATGAGATCATGTCTGCTTTGGCCCATGTTGTCTCAAAACTATCCAGGATTTTCATTAAATTAGTTATTGGAGATACACGCTGAATGTTGTCAAGTGAATTTAATTTTGATTTGTATTGATTCAGTGTATATTTTATTAAATATGTGGGAAGTTTTATGATGTAAGGCTACAACCTTGCTCTGTAAAAAAATTATTGTTGCAAAATCCAAGGAAGTGGGAATCAGATAGTCTTAATTCCCAGGAATGGACAAATCTGGCAGAAACTTCTAAGGAAGACTCTGGCTCAAGAAGGGCTGTTTTGCTGCTGATGATGATGAAGATGATGTCAGAAGTTTATTTATGATGCTATTTATGTTGTTATGTATATCATGACAGTACATATGTACATGTGTTGTGTGTGTACGTGCACGCGCGATGCAATGTCGGAATTTCAAAGAATATGTTCATAGAACATGCCCTCCTAATTATAGTACAGTACGTCTGTCCGCTCATCTTAGTGATGATGAAATTACAGGTCGCACCAGCGCGTGGAGTGGCGTGATTAACAAGGTGGTGAATGCCCTTGTATATGGAGGAATATTGTATACTACTATCGCCATGTTTTCAGTCAGACTAACCCCTTCACACATTGAGAGTGATGTAGGTAAGTTTCTTCTTAGCCAAAATGTGATACTGTATTTCCGTGTGTAAGGTATATGTGGGGTCTGAAATTAAAGTTTCAGGAATATTCCTATCTTGCCAGATTGCGCATAGGAAGCTTGGTGTGTTTCAGACCTGGTCTTGATGTGGTGTTAATGTTCTGCATCTTCAAGATAGAAGAATAAAGATACTGTAATTAAATTGTTATGTGTTTACAGCATTCACAAAGCAGGAGTTTGACTGGTTGCTGTCGTTTCTTGTTCCCGGCTCTGTGTATCTGGGTCTCAGTGCCTTGGTGCCAATATTGACCGAAGCTCTGGCTGTATCCATTACAGACATTCCTGGAACCTTCGCCAAGATTTCAGCCATCTTAACCACCCTTTTTTATACCATAGTTGCAGTGTTCATCTTTGGTATCAGCATTGTGAGTATTGCTCATAATGTATTTTAAACATCCTGTAGCTTACATTAGGATGATGTGGGCAGGGTATGTAGCACAAATGGGGGAGAAGAGGAATGCATATAGGATATTGTTGGGAAAGCCAGAAGGAAGGAGACCACTGGGAAGACCAAGGCGTAGGTGGGTGAACAATATTAAAATGGATCTCAGAGAGACAGGATGAGATGGTATGAACTGGATTGATCTGGCTCAGGACAGAGACCAGTGGGGCTCTTGTGAACATGGTCATAAACCTTCGGGTTCCATGAAATGCTGGCAAATTTTTGAGTAGCTGCAGATTTGGCTTCTCAAGAAGGGCTGAGCTCCATAAGTAAGTAAGTAGCTTATATTGGGAACTTCTTAATATATTCAAATGGTTAAGTAAAAGGTGAAGTGGGTAGAACATGTAAAAATACCTTGGAAGAGAAATGAGAAATTTTTACAAAATCTGTGTCAGATAATTTTGAGCGAAAAATACTGCTTGGAAGTCGACGTAGAATGGAGAAGGATGGTCAGAAGGTGTTGACCAGATGCAGCTGGCTTACGAGGGTGTGCAGTTGTGGACTCATTTAGACTTGAACATGGAATATTTTTGATAGGTGAATCACTCACCCTCTTGCTTAAGGAAACTCAGTACTGCGGAGTTCAGTGGAGTACAAAATAAAAAGATGCCAGTTGGGCAAATTCTTTTTCTGTTTGATAGCTTTGAGAATTGATCATAGCAGCTGTAAATATGAAATAATTATGGAGATAAATTAGTAATACCATGTGTTTATGTTGATAACATATTAAAAATTACGAAAATGTTAATGGTTTCCGATAGAATGTCATTCATGCAAGGTTTTCTTAGTTTCTGTCTACTGTTTCAAAAGCTTTTAAGATGAGAGAATGACATTTTAATATTACAAGCCGTCCTTTCCATAAGGAGAAGAATCTAAGTTAAAATGAATGGGAGATGGTCATTCATCCCTTATTAATGAATAAGACAGTAGATGAAGAGGGTAAATATTTAGCTGTTTGAGATTCTCTCTGTATGTATGTATATATATATATATATATATCGGGTGTCCAGATGAAACGTATCCAAAATAAAAAATTTATATATCGGAAAGTAATTGTCATACACATATCAGGTTTATGTCATCGGAAAGGAAAAGCCTGTAATTTGTTTTTCAATTCTCGGCTTCCGCCCATGCACCCCCACATTTCTGCCACCATGTTAGGAATCACCTGGACAGAGTGATGGTTGGGAGATAGATCGGCAGAAGTGGATCAATCTCTTGGCCTCCTAGGTCGCCAGACTTAACCTCACTGAACTTTTATCTTGTGGGTTTATGTGAAGAACATTGTCTACCAGGTTAAGATCAACAAGCTTCAACACCTGAAAGCCTGCATAAGGGACACTGTGGCTTTGGTAACACCAAACATGCTTCAAGCAAAGTGGAACGAGGTCGAATATTGTCTGGATATTTCTTGTCTCACCAAGAGAGCCCACATTGAAATTTATTCAGAAAGTCATATGCTCAGAAAAAACTTTGATCGTTTCCCTTTGTAGTGGTGTAACCCATAAATGTGTGTAATAAAAGATCTCTGAGATATACTTATTTTATTTTGGATACGTGTCATCTGGACACCCTTTATGCGTGTGTGTATGGCTTCTTAAAGCTCTTTTCTTCTAGTGAAAGGTAATATTTTATGTATGTATGTCACTGTCCATAAGCAGAGTAACACTGGAATGCTGTAAATCATATTTGCAGGTTCCCTACTCAACCCTTCACCCTGCTGGTAACAGTACCGTCGTCCCTGCCCTGCGTCATTGGCATTCACGTCTAGACCATCTGCACTTGACCAATGCATATGGCCTCTTCCGAAGGATGACGGGTATTGGAGGACGCCCAGAGGTTATCCTAGAGGGCAGTAACCATATTGATGGACCATGGCTTGAATACAACTTCTTGTACAAACCAGGCAATGTCAACTCCACACCACCGTTTGTTGGTTAGTTTGACTAATATCAACCTTGCACTTCTTGTTTCTCATCTTCCACTCATGTCATGATCAATTTTTTTCCCCCAAAGAAATTAATCTTCGATCTTGGAGAGAGAGGATAGGATAGGATGGTATGGATTGGATTGATCTGGCTTGGGATAGGGACCAGTGGAGGGCTCTTGTGAACATGGTAATGAACCTTCGGGTTCCATAAAATGCTGGGAAATTCTTGAGTTGCTGCAGAATTGGCAGCTCCTCAAGAAGGCCTCAGCTCCATGAGTAAGTAAGTAAATAAATTAATTGATAACACTAATTAACCTTCACAAACAGAAAAAATGGAGTGCATCTAAAAGATATTCAAGACACACATGTCCGATGTATTAGGAAAATTACATTTAAGGCAACTCACTCATGGAGCTGAGCCCTTCTTGAGAAGCCACCAATTCTGCAGCTATTCAAGAATTTCCCAGCATTTTATAGAACCCGAAGGTTCATTACCGTGTTCACAAGAGCCCTCCACTGGTCCCTATCCTGAGCCAGATAAATTCAATCCATATCCCATCCTATCTCTCTAAGATCCATTTTAATATTGTCCACCCACCTACGCCTTGGTCTTCCTAGTGGCCTCTTTCCTTCTGGCTTTCCCACCGATATCCTATATGCATTTCTCTTCTGTTCTCAGGGCATCAAACATTTTAATGCAACCAACATACAGGGTGCAGTCCACGTTCAGGAAGTGTCACTATCAAAACAATAAGTTCTCAGAAATCTTTGTTATGATTAACTGGTCCTTGTTCTTTTACAGCACCTCATCAACCACGTTTGGACTGGCAAATGTGGTTTGCTTCCCTTAGTCCATATCACCAAAATCCATGGATTCTGAGTCTGACTTACAGACTTCTTCAGGGTCAACCTGAAGTACTGCGTCTGCTTGATACATCACGAAATCCGTTTCCAAATAAGCCTCCCAAATATATCAGAGCCAGCCTCTACCATTATCACTTCTCTCCATGGTCACAGAGGTAAGAAAGTTATTACTCGGTGTCTGTTTCAGTCGAAACATGCATTTCACAATTGGGATATCAACCGACTTCATGCAGGTTCGTTTTGGTTAGAATTTAGGCAGCTGTATACACAGATTTTTAAACTATTTTAGACCATCGCATTCACAATCTGCAGAGATAAATTTGTGTTCCTAATCGGGATTTGTTCTAATTTATTCTAGAAATTTTAACCTCAGTTTTTATTTTTTTATTTCCGGACAGATTAAGATTTTGTCGGAACTGTTAGCTTTCAGTACTGAGGTTATTCTCCCTCTAAAACCTGCTTGATTGTGTATATTTTTCCTTTTTCCACAGCCAGTTTTCAACCCACTTGGAATGTCATTTACATAGATCCATTAATGATATGTTAATGTAATATTGGCACAGTAGATAGTATATTTTTGCTTATGTGAATTTATAACTGCTCTGTTGAGAAGAAAACTGCAGGTCAGGATTTTGGCCAAGGCAAAGGACTTTGCAGTGGTTTCTCCCATTGGCACAAGGATATAATTGTGTATGTGTGTGAGGCCTGCTTTTGTGATATGTCAGACTTGAATTCCAGAAGAACCTTTGAATCTCGGTAGGTGATAGAATTATTTGTGGTTTCTCCTGTCTGTCACAGAGTGCCAGAATAGTACCATCAAATAGGCTACACCAATATGCTCTTTGAATCATTTGTGATTCACGCTTATTCATCGGCAAGTAGTCTGTTGGTCTGTAATCACCAGGGCCCGGATTTTGATGACCTGAAAATATTTAAAAGATGACCTATAAAATGACCAAAAAAAGTCCAGAAAAATTACCCAGAAATGTAATATGCAAAGCCCGGATTTTGATGACCTGAAAATATTCAAAAAAAGACCGAAAAATCCAGAAAAATGACCTAAAGGAGAAAAGAAAGAACACTTTGCTTCCATGTTATTCACATTTCAGAAAACATAAGAAAAATTCCCTAAAAATGGCCAAAAATGACAAGAAATACCCTTAAAAGTCCAAAAATTTACCCCCAAAATGAAAAAATGACAAAAAATTACCCATAAAATTTACATTTCTATAACCAGCAGTTCATATCCAAGATTTATATATTTAAGAGCATCGCGTAGGATACAAGAAAAAAAAAAGATGATATGTCATCAAAATCCGGGCCCTGGTAATCACCATCTTGTGACAAAGCCTTCCGTATTCCTCTTCTCAACCCATAAGTGCTCCTTTGATGATGTGTTTATTCTTTCTGTACTCTGTTTTCTGCATCTTCCTTGGTCTCGTCACCTAGTTCTTGCTCTGCCCAGTGGTTACGTGTTTGCCATCTTCATTTTTTATTCTCTTAAATGAATGTTTTTATCCATGTTCATACCTATCTTTACTTTCACCAGTTTTTCTCATACCTTCAAGATCTTTCATAATAATTTCAACTCTAACTTCATCTTGTTTGTTTCTTAATACTCATACAAATTCATTTCTACTTTATTATCTGATCCCTTAATGCATGTCCATGTTTCTGTCCTATATATTAATATGTCTTTCTAATAATACAGTTAGAAACTGCTAAACTCTGGTTTCTTGAGTAATTTGTGGTGTAATAGGTTACTGCGCTTATTTTGTAGGTGGTCTGATCCTTGGTGGACACGGGAAAAAGTCAGTGAATACTTTCCGATTTTTTCGCGTGATCATCCACCATTACTTGACTTCCTGCGTCACATGAAAGTCTTAAGTGGAGCATCAGAACGAGAGGACTCGGTGTCAGGATCACAGGTGGCTCCATGGCTCAAGATGCTGTTGGATCGTCTTCGATATCTGGTATCTCACGTTGAACCCAGCCTCCTCCTCTGGTCTGTCTTCAGTGCAGGATGTGCAATCATCACCACTTCTGGAACCACAAGTCATGCCGCAACACGGAGATAGACAGTTATCTCAGGTTTTCTTGGTGATTTCTTAAGGCTTCTATTGACACTTTGATGATAATACTGTGGTATTGTTGCCTGGTGTGATATTTTAGAGAACTTGACTGTCTTTATCAGAAGTGACTTCGGCTTGAAAATGGAGACACACAAGATCTCTGAGATATCATCAAACCAGCCAGTAAGAACATTATGTTACCATCCAGAAGTGCCTGCCGACATAAGCCTCAAACAATAGGATCTCTGAACAGTCATTTCCAGTTAAAAGTAATTTCCTAACATGCCAGAAAGCAGTGGTGGACAGAGCAGCTGTCTTTATTGTTAAGTGCAGGCAGGCTGGTGAGTAACTGATCACTTGTATGATTGTCATAATATACATGTGTTTGCTCATGCATTTCTTGTCTCTTGAGTCTTCTAAGAGCCTGGAAAGCTGATTTCAGAATTTTCTTGTGCGTGATCTTGTTAGTATTCATTATTTTTGATCTGAGAAAGTACCATTATTGTGTTCTTGTACAAGTGTGAGGTCATAATGAACTTCTACTTTTTCCTCTGTGTATCTGAGTGTGAAATATATGATTTTGTTTTATATACAGATTATGATATGTTAGTTTAAGGAACGTGAATGGCACAGAATCATATTAACGTGATTTACGCTGTATGCCTGGTTAGTGTATGAGCCACAGAAATTGTTAGTACTCTTACCATGTGATGTTAGTCCAAAAATCCTTGACTTTGGCACGTACAGGCTGGGTCCACTTTATTTATACAAATGCTGTGTTACCTGTTGACTGCCTCCGTGGTCTAGTGGTCAGAGTTCCTGGATACAGATCAAGAGGTCTCGGGTTCGATTCCTGGCGCTACCAGATTTCCTGAGAAGTAGTGGGTCTGGAACGGGGTCCACTCAGCATCATGAGGATAATTGAGGAGCTATTTCAAGGAAATAACGGCTCCAGTCTAGAAAACCGAAATTAATGGCCATGGGGATTTGTTGCGCTGCCACACGACACCCTCTATCCGCTAAAGTTGGCACTGACTTCCCTGATAATCGGCGGTTGCTCGGTCGGTATAGTTCAGTTGCAGACTAAAACCATGGAGGTTTTTTCTCTTTGTGTGTTACCTGTTGGACCAACAGCAGTGAACTGATGGCATGAAATATTTAGTATCTTAAGGACTTCAGTTTGTTGTGTCACAAAATGAGTAGTCTGATGGCTAACACCATGACAAAATCTGTAATATTTGAGGATTGAAGAGCTTGTAATTGTTCTGATACTACAGAACAGTTAACTTTGTATGATTCTGATCTTGAATCTGCACATGACATATCAGAAGATGATGTTCAGATAAATCAAATGTGGCATGACAGAGAAGTCAAAGATGGCCACAGCACTCTGCTCATATTAGTGCACATTCTTCTGATGTTTTACATATGAAGTATTCGGTATATTTGGTGGAGTCAGACTGCTACTACCAGCAGTACCTAAAGGAGGAAAGAACAGAACTTGACATACAGATATCACTTACTCTGTGGCCTGTAGTCCTCAAGCGAACTATACCAACCCACATACAGATGGGTCACAATGATTGGTTCATCACAAAATATTGCTGTCTAAATTAGTCATCATATTGTCACTTGGTTGTACTTAGGCATGTGGTCTGAATTGGTAATTGCTTTTTTCACACTTGGCAAACCATAACTACAAGTAATTTTAGTACTGTTGCTAATTCACATACTTGACTTCTCGCTACAACACATGCTAAGTCTTCCCCCTCTGCTGTTTCTTCACCAGTCATTGCCTGGTAACAGGTCCCAGAAATGTCCTCTGCTTCCATTGTCGCTAAGTACTCAGCTGATGGTGGTGGCTCCCTCACATTATCAACTGAATATGTTTTCTAGTTCATCCTTACTGTATACCTTTGGGACGGACCCAATAGAGAACACCGTTTCCAACAGTTTCTCTGTTATTTGCATATCTGTTGGCAGAAAACCCAGCTGTTTACCAGTTGTTTTGTAGCACCAGATGGCTTCTCTTGTTAAACCATGTCACATTATACTCAAAAGCAATGAAAACCTCCTTGAGAATGAAGTTGCTGGCCTTCAGCAAATACTGGACCCAAGGAGTGTAAGTGAATTCCTGTTCTCTGCAGAGAGACAAGGCCAGTGTTTTTTGCGGCTACTTGCCGTGGCCAGCTGTAAGTGGTTTCAGTGCAGACGGACAATATGGAAAGACGATCTACGGAAACTTTAATTAGCTACCATACTCCATATTGGGGCACACGGTAGTGTAGTTGGTTGAGGTGCTATGCTACAAGCTGGAAGGTCATGGTTTCGAATTCTGAAGAGGTGGATTTTTTTCACTTGACCTAATCCTTCTAGCCGCACTATGTCTCTGGAGTTGACTCAGCCTCTAACAGAAATGAGTACCAGGAATCATCCTGAGGGGTAAAGGGTGGCTTGCACGTAAGGCTGACAACGTTACCGCCATCTGTGAGCTAATTGTCTGGAAAATGTTGAACGCCTCGAGGTCTCTCAACCCTATAGGCCTTCACGCCCTGTTATAGGGATAGCTTTACCTTTTCCTCCCCCCCATATCCGTGCATTGTATTTATAATTTCTTGTGTTGTATGTTCATTGGAAATGTTGGTAGTATCAACTACATGGCCTCCCTTATAGGTCATAGTATCGGTGATATTGCCAAACTGTTTACAACATTCCTAAAATGTTGCTAAAAATATTATCGTGCAATATTCAATATGATAGTAAGATGATAAGCTCTTTAATTCAGCACAATGAAGCAGATGTTGCTGACGTAAATTTCTACAGTTTTTCTGCTGATGGGCTTCTACACTTTTACACAAATTTCCAAGGTCTGTAAGAAATAAAAATAAAATTCAGACCCCATAGGGAGTTTTGGGCTAACCAGTATAATTTAGATAAATATTTTTTTTATTGTATTTTACATTGTTTCTTTAATCCATAGTCTTAATCACATGTTTTTTTTTTTTGCCTAAATCTTTCATATGCAATTTATTTTATCATTTCTGTTAGATTTCTTTGCTTATATGACTGTATTTTATTTAATGTGCAAGTCTATATTTATACAGTGTTATGACTTCTGCATGTAACAAATATATCTTTAATGTATTTACTTTCTTATATTATTTCTTTTCTGCTTAGCCATTACACATTTGGAAGCTTCATAAATTTTATATGAATAATTATATTTCTTACTTTATTTGGCACTCTCTGACCTAACCACGAGGTCATTCACATGACTTTGGACATACAACACAAAAACTGAAACCCACTGACATGTAAACTAGCACAAGGAATACTTGACTGCATTGATATGGGAAAAAAAACAGAAGTATACATGTCAACATGCCCCAGTCATCAGCAGAAGGAAACTTCTGTGGTGAACACAGGAATGACAAGCCAGTTGAGAGCTCCAACATGCATATGCGACAGGCAAGCAAGAGTGATCAAATGAATGCACCTATTCAACCAATCAACATACTTCTAAGTGGCTGAAATAGCTCTTTTTCCTTCTACTTGTCCTGACCATTCTGAACGGCTGGATTCTGCTGTTATCTTGTGGGACCAGATATTTCCCATTATGAATTCTGGCTCCTGTTGGCAAGAAATCTGTGTGTTTGTCCTATAAAAGATAGATGTACCTTTCAGCTACAGAATTAGAACATCTAAAGATGAGGCTTAACAATTCTGGCCAGGAAAAGGTTACAAGTTGCATGGAGCATAATTGAACAATTTATTTCTATATGTATAATATAAATACCATTGTAAATGCAACAATTTATTGTAGTTCTTTGTCTTTCTTCTAACACACTACATGTTTCGGCCGTAACTGGCCATCATCAGGTGTATTTCATTTACGTAGCTGTTACACTGCATGTAATTTAAAATTTAAAAACGCCAGCTTTCTCAATTGTCATTGCTGCATTTCAGTCATTCCTGATATACCAGAATTCCCTTGCTGATTTGTCAGTTATGTTTAAAATCTCTGTTAATATACACTCATTGATTTAAATTTAAATATTTTTTTTTTAAATCACAGGGATACCTGCTCTATGTCTACATGTGCCGCAGTGGCTACGTTTGCAAACCTATTAAAGATAACAGCGGCGCACATGCACGCGCGCACACACACACACACACACACACGCACAGGGAACCTGTACATAATAATACGTGAACAGTGCTGAAAGTAAGAAGTGGCTGCTGTGGCACATGTACACATAGAGCAGGTATCCCTGTGATTAAAAAAAAATTAAATCGACGAATTTATATTAACAGAGATTTTAAACATAACTGACAAATCAGCAAGAGCATTCTGGTATATTGGGACCAGTTGAAACGCAGCAATGACAATTGAGAAAGCTGGTATTTTTAAATTTTAAATTACATACAGTGTAACAGCTACGTAAACGAAATACACCTGATGATGGCCAGTTATGGCCGAAACATGTAGTGTGTAAGAAGAAAGACAAAGAACTACAATAAATTGTTGCATTTACAATGGTATTTATATTATACATATAGAAGTGTAGAGTGCAACAGGATGCTTAAATATAATATAGAACAATTTATGATTGTGTAAACTGTCAAATGGGTGTATGTCCATGCTTTTGGAAATACTGCATGGAATCACAATGTGAGCAGTGAGGATTCATTTTACTGGTTTAAGGCTTTAAGGTGGTTCATTGGTGATGTGGATTCTGCTCTTGGGTCTTTGCACCGTGTGGAGATGGGTAGTGTTACCAGTGTTTTGGGGGCAGTGTGCATCTTGGAAATGTTGCCAACTCTGCCCACAGCCACATGGCACAAAAACCCCAAAAGCAGAATCAATATCATTAAAACAAATTTGAGTTAAAAAATATATTTTTAGCTTTTTATCGTTTGTTTCAATACTTCGGACCCAGAAAGACCAGTATTCCAGTTTGAATTATTTTGTTACTACTGCTGCCACTGTTACCATATTATTGCATTTAAAATTTGTTGTGTTTCTGACACTGAGTCAGATATCAGAGTGCAGCATGATTTCTGTCATTGATGAACTGGTCTCAGAAATGAATTGAATGGGTTAAGTATTATATTAGAGTTTGTCTTGATGGACAAGTCAGTGAGAATACTAGGCCTCCAGGTTGAAATTTGAACCTGGTACCTCGTGACTATGAAGCAGAAATACTGGCCAACACCATGACATAAGTGATGGCCATACAAACAGTTTCACAATCCCAAAATCCATTTCCCCTGCTCACAGCACTGTACCTTGGTACCATTAAATTTTGTTATAACATGGTAAATATACATGATTTTGGAATTGTCTGTCAGATGGGAAGTTATCACATATTATTCTGGTTTATAGGTGGCTACACTTATGTTTGCTGGTGATTAACTTGCTTTAATGTACTGAATTGATATTTTCTGTATAGGGAATTTGTCCTGCATGGCACTTGAAGATGAATTCCTGATAAACAGATTTGATTATATTGTTTTGATACATTGCAAGAAATTCATAATAGACATAAGAACTGTAGCTCTCAAGATATTGTAAAGTAAACTCTGTGGTCCAACATGTTGTTTCATATCCTGTCTTTTCTGGCAATTATTTCCTTGTTAGAAATATTATTAGTTGTAATCTTTATAAAGTAAGAGTTTAACCAGACCTTACTAAATTAACTAACTTCGCAGAACCGAGCCCTTCTTGAGAAGCTGCCAGTTGTGCAGCTACTCAAGAACTTCCCAGCATTTTATTGTGCCTGAAGCGTCATTGCCATGTTCTGAGCCAGATCAATCCAGTCCATACCACCCCATCCTATTTCCATCTTAATATTATCCTCCCACCTATGTCTTGGTTTTCCTTCTAGATTTCCCAACAATTTCCTATATGCATTCCTCTTTACCCTTATTCGTGCTACATGCTCTGGCCATCTCATCCTCCTTGACTTGATCATTCTAATTATACTTGGTAAAGAGTACAAAATGTGAAGCTCCTCATTATGCAGTTTTGTTCAACCTCCTATCACTTCATCTCTCTTCGGTCCAAATATTCCCCTCAGCACCCTGTTCTTAAACACCCTTAATCTGTGTTCCTCCCTTAATATCAGAGACAAAGTTCAACACCCATACAGAATCGAAGATAAAAGGTTCTGGACTGAATGGTAGTAGGCATTACCTGGAGTCAGTCTCCTCTTAATTTTCATCTTGAATTAAATTTTGATTTTTTATTGTCGTTCCCAAATATTTGAACTGCCACATTTTAAAAGCATCTATTAGCTATCTTTATGTCATGATTTTGTCCTGCATTCTGGTGACAAGACAGCTACACAGACTTTGGGTTATGACACTGTCTGGTTATTTCACAGTTATTGAATACCAGAGATGCTTTACTGCATAGACAAATATTTCTCTTTTTATTTCATTAGATGTACATATACCATATAAAAGTCATACTATCCATATTTGAAAAATATAATAGGAGGCTGGTGAGGTCACTTTGCAGTTTGTGTGTATGTATCTCCCCTTAACTTTTGAGGTTAGCACAGTCATTTGAGTCCCACAGGACTCATGACCATATTTTACTGTCTGGTGGCCCTGGGAGCCTTCAGACCACTTGAGTTGCCTTCTATATATATATATATAATACTTTGGGTTGGACCACAACGAAAATAGCCCCTCCACCATTTCCTCTGTGTTTAGCAATAAGGAATACACAACAGTAAAAGAATTGGTGGACACGTTGATTCCCATGTGGCTCGTGTTTTATCGAGGGAAAGTTCTCAGAACTTCTTTTTCTTAATGATGTGCCATTTTTGATAATTTCTATAAAATTCAGTTTGAGCTACATATAAAATATGAAATGGGATTGTTAACAAACTTAATGAATTTCATTTGACAAGCCTCTAACAGAAATGAGTATGAGGAATTAATTAAAAAATTTTCCTGGGGAGTAAAGCGCCACCAACATATAAGGCTGACAACCTTACCACCATCTTTGAGCCGATTGTCAAGATAATGTGGGACCCTCAATGTCTCACAACCCTATGGGCCTTCCTGGCCTCTTACAGGTTTTTTTTTTTCTGTCAGTGTAAACCATCAATACCAAATTTCATGAAATTTCAGAGATGAAGAGGTAAACATGAACTTCCCCATAATACAGGGCATTCAATCAAGGAGGAAACTTCACAACACCGTTGACTGGGTCCAATATTCCTCACAGATTGCTGCTGTAACTGTAACTGTAACGGCGCGCGTTCATCAGCGCTAATGACTCATTCTGCTATCAGCAGTTACAGTAGCAATCTGTGAGGAATGTTGGGCCGTGTGAGCGGTGTTGCGAAGTTTCCTCCTTAACTGAACACACTGTACATTTATGTAGGCCTACTGTTTAGAGAAGTATGAAAGTTGATTAAGGACTAAAATACAAACAACATTGTAAGCGGCCTTTATTGAACAGTTTATGAGATGGTGATATTTCCACCCTGTTTGTGTTTCAAATGCCTCTTTTGTGCCTCACCACTTATCTCAGTTAAGTTTAAATGTTTTCCTTAACAGTTTGTTATCACGATAAGTATTAATAGTGAAAAAAGGGAAGGAGTAATATCACTGGGGCAGTCAAACCCCAAGGGAGGCGAATGTATCTCAACATTTTTGACTGCTATTCCTACACAATGCACTGTTTTGTCAAACAGAACTTTTGACAAGAGTCATGCTGATGATCCCATTACATCTAGTATAGGAGAAGTGCTGCCAGATAGATTAGGATTACTTTAGTTTCTAAGTTTGGATTTGAATTATTTTATATGTTGACAGTCAACAATCATTACACTTGAGTTATAAATACCATATCACTTCCAGTACTAGGATCTCACTTTCTGACAGAAATTTATAGGGCCCAGTCAAAGCCATAACCAGATAGTGGAAGTTGGGGTGAAGAGGATGATTTCTGTCACCGTGTGTTTAATGCTTTAGTTTATAGGCATTCTGTTTGAATGTTCATAGAATATACCGTATATGAAAAAATGTCTGTGATTCATCTTGCAAAACCATTACAAAATACTAGGTAAGAGTTATTCTGGTTAAAAATTGGTAGGGTTAGGTTTAAGTATAGAAAATAATATATAAATGTGGTTAGAATTTGAATCTAACTGGAACATAGTATGCCACTGTCTGAAAAGCATCTTTGGAAAGAGTAAACAATCATAGCAGTGCAAGTCCTGGCATTTTCATATTTTTTGTCCAAGAACCACTTGGGCAATAGTGTCTATACTGCTCAAGATGAGCATTCTCCCTATTTCATCATATCTTTGAGGGCATGTAAAGGTGGGTATGCATTATGTGAATGAAAATGAAGGCTGGTGAACACCAAAATTCAGCCTGTACATTGCTAACAAAGGTAAATGAATGGTTCATTCATGTTTGGTCTTCTACTCATGGAGCAGTGCTACAAAGAAACATCATGCGTGGCTGCACCATAGCTCAAGCGGTTAGTCGCTGGCTTCCCACCACGGTGGCCTGGTTTCGATCCCAGGTCTGGTCAAGTAGGATTTGTGGTGGACAAAGTGGCACTGGGGCAGGTTTTCTCTGAGTACTTCGGTTTCCCCTGCCAATCTTCATTCCACCAAATACTCCATCATCATAACCCAGGGAAGGTACAATAGGCCAATCTGTGGCCGCCGTGCTGAGTGGACCAAGCTGGACTCTGCCCCCAATTTAGCGAAACATCATGCACGGGCTGATCAGGAAGTGTTTTAAACAAATTGTCATTCACAGATTTTTCACGTACGTTTTCGTTCATTTTGTGTTTTCTCTTTGTACTTAATGGCATCTTGCTATGTCGGGGTAGGCAAATCACTGCAGAAATGTATGATATTGGACTACAGAGAGAAAATAGGAGTCAGAAAATTCATTTTATAAAGTGCATTCAAAGAAGAACAAACCTGAGGAAAATTCTATGAACTGCTTGGTTGCGAGGCATTGGAAACCAAGAAAATAATGAATTCACCCCTCAGGCGTGAATAGTGAATATGGGATCAAAAAATATGAAGTAAAAGAATTTTTTCAGTCATATGTGCTGGCTAATGACCACAGAAGTCTGTCATCTGACGGAGAAAACATTTCAAAAGACGGGAAAATAAAGACTAACACAAGGGACTATGGTGCGAATGAAATACAGAGAAGGAAACATGTACTGCAGGGAATTAAAACACATGCTGTAATTAATTTTTGTTAAGAACAATAATTTCAAATACGCATCCAAGATGTCACTAATTTGAACCAATGATATGACAGCTTACTTGAGCCAATGAACCAATGAGAATACAAGTTTAAGATAACTGCGTGGAAGTAGTAGAACGTAGAAGATATGATTGTGCTCTGTTTCTAACAAAGATCAATTTTACCATTTGAAGTTTACCTACTTCTGATTCCAGGAATGGAATGGTTAAAGTATGCCCCCATCAGTGGTTTCAAATTAGGACGAATGTTTTCACTGTTCTCGAAATGTAGCCCTGGTAAGCATGTTCATATGTAATAGTGTATGAAACTTAAAGGTTATGTTGGATTAAGTGACTAGAAATGGTATTTAAATACTTTTCCATTCGTTATTCATGATCATTCATTCATACAGGAGTCATCAAGTGTTTTATGAAAGTTTAATTACGGAGAAGGCCGTAACAGATTAAGCCACTTTTACTTAATCCAATCTATGGGATCAGAAGCCGTTCTGAACTTTGTAATTTAAATATAATTAAACAACGGTTGTAGTCCGCTTTTCATCTGTGTAATATTTACAGTTTTCATATATGCAATGCTGATTTGTTGCTAGGGATACCAGTATACCAATAAATAATTGAACATATAGTCAGTGGAACATTTTGATCTACAAAGGAAGCAAGGTTTGTAATACTATATTTGAAGCATTTGCGAGCCCATTACCTGAATTTCAACCCCCCCCCCCCAATTAAATATCATGCATTAGGCTTGTGAGAAGGGTTGTGGAGGACTTAGTGAGCAACTTCATAAATATTTGAGGTAATAAAGAGATGTTCCTTATGGAAAAATATCTCCGAAAATTTTTATTTCAGCAAATAAATTTCAAGGCTTATTTTTCAGAAATGTATTTCAAGATATGCAGATATTAAGAACCTAGAGTTTTTCAAAGTAATCTCCCTCCAATTCGTTTTACCAATGATTTAATATCCTCTCCATCATATTGAGAGTGCGTTGAATGATCCATGGCGGAGATGCCCTTTTCTGCTAAAAACTGTGACATCAAAAGTGAAGAATGTGCCAGCACATTGTTGTGGTGAAGAATCAATGAGTGATCTCTCCACAACTCTGCTTGCTTGTACCTCATAGCATCAATAAGCCTTTTCAACACCTCCACGGATAACGTCGAATTAACAGTGGTCCTTTTGGGTACAGATTCAAAGTTCTGACATCGAAAAAGCAGATCAACATTGTTTTGACCTTGGACTTTGACATGTGTGGCTCCTTTGGCCTGGGGGTATTTATTATCAGAAGAAGGTTATTTATGTGGATTATGAAAAGCAAAGGCTTTAGAACAGACCCTCGGGTAATTTCGTGTTTTATTGTTCCCCAGTTCAAGTAGGAATTGTGATGATGAAATGAAGGAGGATGTTATGTATGGGAGAGATCAGAAATGCATTAAGAATTTCTGCGAGAATGCCTGAAGGAAAGAACTAGGCATACATGATAATATTAAAATGGATCTTAAATAAACAGGATGGAAGGGGGATGGACTGGGTTCTTTGCTAGAGTTACTCACTTTTTGGTCATTATCCATTGTCCTTATTTTTTATTTAAAAACGTTTAGGAGATTGGACTGTTTCTGTCCTCAATAAAAGCCTGCTCAGTTTGAAACATTCAGTAGAACTCATCCCCATCTCTAGACTGGAATCTTTGGGTTTCTAAGAGAGACCCTGTTCCATGGACTTAGTTCTTCCACATTTGATGTAGGAGATATGAAGGAGACAAGCATTTTGGATTATAGTGGAGAACAAAACGGATGTCTGTATACTCAGTGACTGAATATATATATATTCACTCTAAGGTTATGAAAGATCACAATTTTACTTTACACTTTCTTAGTAAGCTGCATGAATCTCTCCACATGTCTGCCCCACCCCATAATTCAACCTATACACCAAGGGAGTCTTCAAGAAATTCAGTATGAACATGACACCAAAGACTTCCTGCACCTTGGTATATGTTAACTGCCCTCAGCAATACAAACATGACAGATATGACTAGCGTTTAGAAGGTTTAATAGTGATAAAAGTAAAGGTATCCCTGTAACAGACCGTGGAGGCACATAGGGTTGTGAGATGTTGAGGTTCCCACATTTTCTAGACATTCGGCCAGCCATCTTGTACCCCACAGGAATATTCCTGGTACTCATTTCTGTTACAGGCTGAGTCGACCCCGGGGCCAGTTTTTATAGAAAAGTTGCTCATAGATGTCGGTAAGGTTGTCAGCCTTACGCGCCAGCCGCTCTTTACCCCCAAGAATATTCCTGGTACTCATGTGTGTTAGAGGCTGAGTTGACCCCAGGGCCATAGTGCTCTGGAAGGATCAGATAAATTGAAAAATCCACCTCATCAGGATTCGACCCCGTGACCTTCCGGCTTGTAGCATAGTGCCTCAACCAACTACACTACTGCGTGCCCCTTTTAGTAATTTTTATGTACATAATGTTAAAGCAACATTGGAAAGAACAGTTTGGTAACTAAATATTTTGGAGGGGTTGTAACTGATTGTATCTTGACATGTGAAACTTGTGCGATGACATGTTGCAAGCACATCTGCTAGTACTATTACTATCAAAACCAGTAAAGGTTATGGATCTTATTGAATTTCAGGCCTGCAGTTTCATAAACATTCAAGGAAGTCATTCTGGTTGCATTCAGCAGTAAGAAAGAGATGTAGTCTGCAGTCAGAAATGACTGGAGAAGTGCCAGAGAACAAACCTATGGAACGTGCTATTCGCCAAAAATTGGTGGAGACTCTCAATCCAGTTCATCTTGATATCATTAATGAGTCATATATGCATAATGTACCACCAGGATCTGAAACGCATTTCAAGGTTGTGGTTGTTTCTGATAAGTTTGACAACCTGCCACTAATCAAGGTATAATTTGTAGTCCGCCTTTACTGGTCCACCTATGTGAGATGAACCCTATTACTGAGATGTTTGACTGAAGTCAAACAAGCATCTGTTACCATACTGTATGTTCAGCTTCAGTCTATATTAAGAAATAATTATTTCCTTCCTCTGCTTCGTTCACCAGGCTGTGAAATGAATTTTTGTCCAACGTGTATATTGGGACTGTCAAAATAATTAATTAGGAGGTTACTAACTTACTTATGGAGCTGAGCCCTTGAGGAGAAGCCAAATCTGCAGCTACTCAAGAATTTCCCAGCATTTTATGGAACACGAAGATTCATTACCATGTTCACAAGAGCCCTCCACTGGTCCTTATCCTGAGCCAGATCAATCCAATCCATACCATCCCATCCTGTCTCTCTAAGATCCGTTTTAATATTGTCCACTCAGCTACGCTTTGGTCTTTCCACTGGTCTATCTTCTTCTGGCTTTCCCACCAATATCTTGTTTGCATTCCTTTTCTCTTTCCATTCATGCTACATGCCCTGCCCACCTCATCCTCCTTGACTTGATCATTCTAATTATATTTGGAGAAGAGTATGTTCAATAAATAACTGAGTAGGACATGTATATCAGTATACCAGTCGATTTACTAAATGACTGCTGTGCTACATGTTTCAGTCTTAAGGCCCCCATACACACAGTTTGGCCTCTAGTTCAGCCTGCACAGTTGAAGACTGAAAGGCAAAACTGACGTGTGTGGTGCGGCCGGCCGGCCGGCCAATCGTTTGGACTGTTGGCCTGTGGGAAACCTGTCAGTCCGTCAGTTCTGCCTGCAGGATCATAGCACATGACGTGTGTGACTCAACATTATAGGCTGGAAGACCGTGATTGTGGCATGAAGCCTGCCACTTTATCTGCGCATGTATGGGGAGGAAAGGGAGGGGGTAAACTGTTTTGTCTGTAAGGTTGATCGGAAGGCCAAACTGGGTGTGTACGGGGGGCCTTGGGATCATCATGTATAACAAACAAACAAATTCATCAACGTTCATTGCAGGACAGCATCATAACCTCCTAATTAGCTGTTGTGTCACTGGTCACAATATACATATTGATATATAAGAAATGCAATTATGTTGCTTTTCCCATATTTTTACCCTAAAATTGCATTATTTTTGGAAATTACTGAGAAAATAATATGCAGAAAAAGTGTTTTAAGTGATGAGGGAATGGACAAAGTTATGTAACAAGGAACTTTAGAATAATTAACTCTTAGATATGCTGAACAAGTACAAGTACAAGTACAAACATGTAAAGAAAATGCGTGTAGAATTTTTATGGGCAAAACTTGTGGAAAAAGTTCACTTGGGATACTGAGACGGAAATGAGAAGGTAACATCATTGATTTTGGACTGTATAGGTTATGGGCAGACTTGCTAGATAGAACTGGCTTAGGAATAGTCCAGTGACAGGCCACTGTGATGAAGGTTATCCACCTTTGAGTTCTATAACATTGAGGGATATGTTGATAAACAGAATAAATATAAAGAAAATCACAGAATAGTTAGTTAAGGACTGCTTTGCAGCTATGCTTAATCTTAATTTTTGTCTGTCATTTTATTACTTGTTCTCAAAATATTGTAAATCTTTATTTCATTCTGAATCTTAGTGCATAATACACAAGTTAAAAATGAAAAAACAAAGAAGTTAGAATAATAATATATGCACTATATTTATAATAATCCATAATTTGGTGTAGTAGGATATACCAAACTACACCCCTAGAGTACCCGCCAAAAATTGGACTTTCACGTTCCTTTAGTAGGTCTAACTAAAGTTCAAAAAAGAGTGTACTATTCCTGTATTACATTATTTAACTCTCTGCCCTTCCATAGCAAGAAGTTGCACATGACATTAATAAATTTAAACATAAATTGAGAAAGTTTCTTGTAGGAAACTCTTTTTATTCTGTTTAAGAGTATCTTGATAAGAATAATAAATTTGATCTTTGGGTATCCCAGTAATTATAGCTTTCTATTGTAGTTTGCATTAATTAGATTATTATATAAATTTTAATTGTTATTTATCTCATGTTAAGACAATCTTATATAATAATATTGTATATCAATATAATCTATTGAGAATTTCTATATCCAGTGGTTATGTACCTGAATGGATCATTGAATGATAATTAAAAAAAGCTATGATTTACATGGACAGTGACAGTTGGTGCTTTTCTTGTAACCTTAACTTAAACTTAAACTGAACAGAGGCCATGTAATTTCACAAACAACTGCAAATCTCGAGTTCTATAAAAAAGCAACACTCTGTCTCCTTTGTTACAGAGACATAGGCTTGTGAATGATGCTCTGAGGTCAGAATTGCAGAATGGAGTTCATGCTTTATCTGTTGTGGTAAGTGAAGAATGAAGATGCAAGGAAATATCTAATTCTTGGGCACAGAAAAAAAAAAAGAAACATGGCCTCCTCCTTATAAATCTCCAGGTCATGCAAGGGGTGATGCAGATATCACTGGGCCTTTGCGCTTTAGACATATATCCTTAGAATGCTAAACCTCTGTTTTGGAACAGTGTGATTTTACACTTTTCTGGTGAGAGTCCATTGGTTTTATTTAAAATTATCACGAATCATAACTTGTACTCTTCTCCAAGTATAATTAGAATGATCAAGTGAAGGAGGATGAGGTGGGGAGGGAATGTAGCATGAATAGGTGACAAGAGGAATGCATATAGGATATTGGTGGGAAAGCCAGAAGGAAAGAGACCACTGGGAAGACCAGGGCATAGGTGGGTGAACAATATTAAAATGGATCTTAGAGAGATAGGATGGGATGGATTGGATTGATCTGGCCCAGGATAGGGACCAGTGGAGGGCTCTTGTGAACACAGCAATGAACGTTCAGGTTCCATGAAATGCTGGGAAATTCTTGAGTAGCTGCAGAATTGGCAGCTCCTCAAGAAGGGCTCAGCTCCAGGTACATGATAATATTATTACATTGCATCCCCTGGATCCAGAGTTAGTCAAGATGACTGTACGATGTGGAATATGACATATAAATACAAAAACATATGTACAGTACAACCGAAGCTTTCACAGGAAACCCAAGAAAAAGCAGTGGAGTCACATGAGGTGACTCAAAAGTACTTCCACACATATATACATCAATACTGTCAACTTATGTTATTTACACAGCCTTTAGATGGATGAGTCACTGTTTAGACTATAAGTATTCATTAACGCAATAAAATGTGTATATGTTTAAGTATCGTTTTAGTGCCATTTTAAATTGTGCTTTTTCATTCATAAACTTTTGAAATCAGATGGCAGATTGTTGAAAATTTTGATCTCAGCGTAATATGCGCTTTTCTGAAAGCATGAGTGATTAACAGTTGGTTTATGAAGACAGTGCTTGTGCCTTGTGTTAACACTGTACATCTGCATTGGTCTGAAAATGTTCCTCATTATTTGAGATCAATTTGTCAATGAAAATATATATTCACATGGAAGTGTTATGATCTCTACAGGAATTATGAGATTTGACACCTATCATGAGTCTTTCTTTTGCAATGTAAATACCTTTTTGCTGCCAGATGATTACCCCAGAAAGTTATTCTATATTTCATTAAAGAGTGAAAGCTCACACTGCGTTATTGGTGAGATAATTTCTGGCACAGAAAGTGGAACATCCTCCCTACTCTCCTGATGCGGCTATGTGCGGTTTCTTTCTGTTCCCATCTATAGACTTCTCTGAAAGGGGCATGTTTTTGATCAGAAGATCCAGCAGTGTCATGCTAAAAGCGATATCAGAAGAGGCATTCCAGGCTTGTTTTAGAAAAGAGTAACTTTGTGTAAATCTGCGACAGGGAACTGCTTTGTAGAGACAACAGCAGTTAACAGTTGAGTTTTAACTTACAAAATTAGTCCTGGAACTTTATAGCCAGTACCCAGCCATGAATTAGGAACATTATTTTAGGCTGTTTAATTTTTGGGGTGGTCATGCCAAAATTTGTTAAATTGTTAATACCATATATAGTCTAGTATGTACTGAAAGTTTTAATAGCGACATGAACATTTCAGTGTGGCTGTCAGCTGTGATTTGATAAACATCACATATAGATTATATCTTTTGTCATGTGATGAAACATGTCAAGTGAGAAGGCTTCAGCAGCCATGCTTATTAGTCTGGTCAAATTTATATCTGACCACAGCTGCGGTCAGGGCGTGAGGATGACGCCTCACCTCCACCTAGCTCCGAGGTCAATATATACATCCACTACATGTGTCTTCATGGTGTAGTGCTTAATTAGTTAAGCACAAAGACAACTTTACCTTTACCTTACTGCTAGAACACTTTGAGAGATCCGCATAAAAGTCTATACTGGTGTCAAGTCTAGTGAACAGGGAGGCCACATAAATTTTCAACTGTGACTAGTGCATAGAACCAGGAATTAGTTGACCATGGAAAGCTCAGACTTTTCCGTGAGATATTTCCATGTGGAAGTACAAATATTTTGGCGTCACAGCTAACACTAATATTGAAATGAAGTAGCCACTAAAATAATCATCTTGCGCTGATGTGTCCCTGAATGTGGATCATCCTTCTGGCATCCAGTAAATGCTCTTATCTCTGTTTGCTTTCTTCCGTACCTGTTGTTGTATATTTCTGTCACATACTTGAATTTCATTGCAGGCCAAAACACCAACTCAGTGGAAGGAAGGCACACAAGTGTCCCCAAGTCCAGCTTGTAGGGGAGGTTTTGGGAAATGAACAACCTTTGTCAGTAAGTCATGTGACCTTAACAGATGAAGTCACTACACTGAAACCCCCATTTAAGGTTTCTTTGGGCAGCAGTGAATTTGTACACTGAGGAAGATCTTAAGTAGAGGAAATTTATCATTGAGATTATTGATCTTGGATATTGAAAAGTGAGCATTAAAAGAGGAAAAGTCTAAAATTGAGGAAAACTGAATTGGGGTTACGGTGTACTTTTTCTGCACAAAATACGTTTTTTAATTTAATGTAAGTACAAGAAGAAGTACTCTTTAAATTGAAATAAGAAGAAACAGTTATGCAATGTATCAAATATTTATTAAATTTTGATTACATTTACAACATATTTGTAGTTATTCAACTATTATGGAATAGCTCAGTCAGTAAGGTCTGTATGGTGTTCAGTGAGGACCTCATCCCAGTTCAACACACACCATACACATCTGGAGAACACATATTTTCACAAGCTGTACTCTTCATATAATACTGTTATTGATCCTAACATGCTAGAAAGACTAGGTAAAATGAAAAATCTAATGACCTCATCGGGATTGGAGCCCTTACATGGCCTTAAAACAGCTATCATCGGTTCTGTCCATTGGAACTGCCAGGATTCTTTAGAAGGAGACAAAGGCAGCCAGTTTTCCGAAGGCGAAGTTAGAAAATATGTTCACAAACTGAGGTTTAAGCAACGTAAGACTGTTTTCCCTAATCACCCTGCACTGTTGAGGACAGAATAGTTAAAAACGCATTTATTTTTTAGTATTAATATTTGATATATATCCTCCTTTTAAAATTGTGATTTTTTTTTAATATAGAGGGCTGGAGATGCCTGGTTTGTCCGCACCCCTGCCGGCATCAGTGGTTCCTCCCCATGTCCCTTCCATTTTATCCTTTCTAAGGCATTGTTAAATAAATCGAGAGTGCATGACTTCTGAAATGATACATGGACCACACGCTGAGAACTTCATCTGTTTGACATTGCATCGCATTGTGCAGTATGTTTGTGGGAACGTCAGCAGGTTGGCCATCTTAAGCATCCCAGTTCACAACTGCGTAATATAAGCTTGGTGAAAATTTGTTGCATTTTATATGTTAATTTCAGAAACAGTCTCTATATTTTGTTCTGCCTGTTGCCAAGGATACAAACAGATGGAGTCGCAAAGTGCATGTGGGCCTTTTAACCCACTTGTCATTGCTCACAAAAGGCTATAAGTCTATGTGATTGGCGACTATGTACCCTACCACTTAGGAAGTTCGATACATCACATGATGAGATACAGTGGTGCCATCATGACACAGTAATTTTGACGTGCGAAAACTAAATATTAATGCGTAATACAGAAGATCTGATGAAATATAACAGAAATGTTTACAGGTTGCTTCTCTGCTCGCCTAACAAGCGTCGACAGTCTTGAAGGAGTATATCTTTATTTATTTTCATTGTTCATTTAACACTGCTGTATCGACATTTTGAAAACTAAAGAAAGAATTCTTATAGTAGTGATCCAAATGTGAGGTTATCTATGTTAGCACTAGAAATTGTTGTCTTTCCTACAGTGACCAGACCCCCTTCTAGGGCCCACGCAGCGATCTAACCAGTAAAACTGAGGGATCTTTCTGCGGGGGTAAGTGAAGTGGCCAACATTGTATGCACTCCACTCACTTCCATCCACTTTCAAGATCAAGAATGAGTGGAGCTACATGTATATGGGCTGAGAGGGATAATTCATGCATGGATGAGTTCATATCTCATTGACAGAGCTCACTTTGTTGAAATTCAACATGTGGATCAAAAGACCTCTAACTTAAAGACATTTACTTCTTCACTCAAGGCGTACTTCAAGGTTCTGTTTTGGGACCCCTATTATTTTTATTGTTCATAAATCATTTGCTCCTAGCTATTCATGAGGCTAAGGTTGTGTTATTTGCTGATGATACAAATATTTGTATCCAGTACTGCATTATGTTTCAAGATGGTACACGGATGGTACTGGCCCTTGAGACCAGGTTACATCCTGACATCATCAGAGAAATGGGATTTAGTGTAAGTCTGTCTGAGAGCCTAGCTACCACTGTATGAGTATATCAGCAAAGCATAACCATTGACACACAAGTACTGGAACTGTTAAATGATGCTGATCATGACAAAATACATGATTAGAACACCTGATTACCTGCTGTTCTCCAGGTTCATCAGAATGGAAGCAGACATTTTCTGTGAAGCACTGGAAATTCATTACACACTGACATGGGGCTTCTCCATGGAGGTGTCTTGTGTGTGTGTGTGTGTGTGCGTGCGTGCGCGTGTGCGTGTGTGAGGGAGAGAGGGAGAGAGGGAGGGAGAGAGAGAGAGAGAGAGAGAATTGAGATGGGTTGCAGGTCGGTTGGAAGTTGAACACATGAATCCGTGGTTTTGTTGTCTTCTGCTCCACTCAGTCTTTCTGAACCAATGTGGCAAGACATTGAATTTTTTGTTTTTATGGATTTAATGAAGCGTGGTAACAGCAGTTCAGTCTGGTATCTCATGGATGTATGGTGCTGTTTGTTAAAATGTTTCTGTCCAGATATGCCCATGCATATCTTGGTGCCCTAGTTGTAATGACACTGACATGAAAGGTAAGTGAAATATATGTAATTCTTACTTCAAGGTCAGTGTTTGCTGTAAGGACGTGTGTACTATGTACCATTTGGATTGAAATAAAGGCTTAAAGCCCATGTTGGACCCTCCCCGTTATCCCAGTTTTCACACTGTGTATTTTGTAATATAGTTTGCGGACTTTTGTTGATTTGCATGAAGTTTTTGTCATTAATGTGTAAAATAGTATTTTTATAGAATTTGTTTTGTGTTCAGATCCCTCTAAGGCTGAACCCTGTCCTCGTAATAATTTTCAATTTAGTATGGTTTACTATTTCACCTTCTCTTCATATCTGTGCACACTTTGGGTTTGCAGCATTTAAATTTGTAATGAGCTGTCAGCTGTAGCAGCATAGCAATGTCAGGCACTGAGTTCAATGAATATACTGAGATTATACTTCGAGGAGACTTCGTTTGAGACCGCAGGTATCAATAGAATGTATCTATATATGATATATATGAGACAAACTCCGTCTTAAGTGCAACAATTTTATTGTAGTTCTTTCTTCTTCCCTTAATATAATATTGAGAATTTATCTAATTTGGTTGTGTTCAGCATGAGAGTCTTATTTTAAATGTAGTGGATTTGCAATAGAGATTGTTTAGATATTCAGTTTGGGCCATGGTGTAAGAACACAAAACATTTGTGTAGTGTGTTTTTGCTCCGTTCAGTACATTTCATGAGAAGTATGCAAGTCAAAAGGTACTTGAAAATGAGATGGTGTGATTAGGGCTCCCCCCCCCCCATTTATCTCGCAATTCATATGGGCTGTAGTGGTAATTCACGAACGTAATCATATTGGTGCACTGGGAACTGGCCGAGGTAAGAAGGCAAAAAGATTACTAATGAGATGGGATAGATTTAGGTACAAAAATGTAAAAAAAGAATTGAATGCGGGAAATAGTGTTGGGATTTGGAAGAGGAGAGGCTGGCTCAATATGAGGTGGTGTGATCTGCAAGCTTTGAATTGTAAGTTGCATTCCCAAATAAATACGGGGGAAGGGAAATTGCAAATTAAACGCCAGTGATGGTGTCCATGGATGCACTTTGCCATAAGGAATATTAATTTTGTATTTAGGGAGGTGGCGTTTGGGATATGTTGCGTATCTATGTGATATAGACTGAGTAACTAAGGCTTATAAGTAACACCTCAAATAGCTTTTGAACAAGGAAGTAATCTAAGGTCTAGTGTGTGTTGTGGCACTACAGACCAAGTGGACCTACGCCTATCTCCATGAACAACTCCACTTCGGTTTTTCCAGATCTTACACATTTGGTGGGACTCCTGGGACGGGTGATCAGCTCTTCGCAAGGCCTCTACCTATACACAAACTAAACATCCATGCCCTGAGTGGGATTCGAACCCACGATCACGGTTTCCAAGCGAGCAAAGACAGTACATGCTTTAGACCACTCGGATACCGTGACCGGCATTAGGATATCTTTAGGGGATTAAATTCGTGATCTGTTGGCTTAGGTGTATTGAGGACATTAGTAAAGAACCAAGGGCATGTCAGTCACAGAAGAAGAATGCATAGGGCATTTTGGTAGGTTAAATTGAAGGATCTCTTGGGGATACGAATAGAATGTTAAGACGGATGTTGGGAGAAATGGAGCCAAGGGGCGGGATCTGGGCAGGTTTCTCTTCTTACTTTTATTGGGGTGAGACAGATCATTTGGCTACTTGTAGCTTATTGCGCCAATCGTAGATGATGGTGATTGTAGAGCAATTGGTGAAACGAAGACTGGCAGGGGAAATCGAAGTACTTTGAGAAAATCTGACCTAGCGCCACTTCGTGTCCACCAAAATTCCCACGTGACGAGTCCTGGGAAACTAACACAGGAACCCCTTTCGTTAGTCATGTACAACATCTGTATATTTTTCGGTAAGAGGATTAGATACAGAAATGATCGAAGCCAATGCCTTCACAACATTTATTGGAGCATGTCCTTCATTGAAAAGTGAGCGATTAAGCTCTAAGATGAAATGTACCGTCCACAGAGCATTATTTATGTCTGCAGTGTCGTATGCTTGCCTTGAGATTTGCGGCAAATACCCACGTTTCGAAAGTGCAGAGCTTAGAAATCTAGGTTCTCCTCAACAACACCAATATCCCAAGGTGTAGAGCGGTCAGTAACCAGAAGCCACAGAAGTTCGTGAAAATGCAAATATTCGGAATACTGGATAAGGGGAAGCCCAACAGAACACGAGGATTAAATTTTGCGGCGGTGAAGCTTATAATCGTTGAGGTGACTAAATTGTCGATCTAGCGTGAGCTAATGAAAATAAGGCAGAATCTGTTGTGGACAGACAGGGGGCTATTGGCTATTGCCAAAAAAAAGCCATATGCAGTATATGCGAATAGTTGTAAAGGTCGTGACATGCAGTTTAGAGGAGGAAGGACGAAATATAGAAATTAATTGACTGTGACAAGTGAGAAGGGATAGACCCGTCTTGTCATCAGAAAGGATTCCCATTAGGGCCAAACAGTGAAGCTACTTCAAGACTAAGATCTGGTCAAGAGCGTTTGAATGGGCTCTAAATTAAGAGAAGGTGACTGGCCAACCGTCAGTCGTAAAATGAATTTGAAACGAAGTAAGGAGTAAAGAAGAACTTTGTAGAAACGAAACGGTGGGATATGTGGAAGACGAAGGACAATAGTTGTCACCACCATGGTGGGCCTATGGTAAGGCACTGCTGTATGGTACAGAAGTTACATGCTTCCAAGCCATGACTATTTTTTGTGAAAAAAAGAATGTAAGAAATTTGTGCATGTAGGAAGCAAGTGGTACTATATGAGGATGGTGAACGTAAGAAATTTGTACATGGGTAAGACATTGGCGAAGTATTGGAAAGGTACGTGGTTCGAGACCACCGTGTCTTTTGCCAATAGAAATTGAAAAGTGAATAAATAAATACAATATCTCTGCAGCTTTAGACCAAGTCGTATAATATAAGGACGATCGCAGAAAGTTACAGCGTATATGTTCTGGTGGTCTAGAGATAAGACACAGGCGTTGTAAACAAAAGGTCGGTGGTTCGAGACCATAAGGTTTTTTGTAATAATTTTTTTCTGGAATTATATAGCGAGATGTAACATAAGAGGAAGATTAAAGCTAAGAAATTTCCGTGGCATTGGTGGCTCATTGGTAAAATACCGGTGTAGTGAACAGAAGTTCCGAGGTTCGGAACCAACGAAAGTTTTATAAAATACAAATAAGATTTTTCTGTAATTATAACAACAGATGTAACATAAGAGGAAGATTAAAGGTCGAAAATTTCCATGGCATTGGTGGCCTATTGGTAAAACACCGGCGTAGTGAAGAAGACTTGGAAGGATCGAGACCAAGTATAGTTTTGTGATTTAGAAAGTAAGTTTATTGATTTTTCTGGAATTATAACCGAAGATGTAGCTTAAGAGGAAGATTAAATGAAACAAATTTCAGCGGTGCTGGTGGCTTAGGGGTAAGACATCAGCTTAGTGTTCAGAAGGTCTCGGGTTCAAAACCAGTAGGATTTTTGTGAAAAATAAAATGGAAAGAAGTTAGGTGATAGGGTAAAGGAGGAGGGAGAGAGAGGCGGGGACCGGGGTGAGGGAAGATTTTTCTTTTTTTTGCGGCCGCTCATTAAGACACTCAACCTAAGTGGGTTCTATTAAAATCCACATGGGATAAAAAAAAACTTTGACCCACCGTCCGCCCACCAACCACCCGCCCTTAGGGGGTGACTTTGACTTATTCATTTGAGACCAAGTTCTATGAGCGGGCGTTAGCATCAAATTGTATAATAACTGCAGCGCATTCTGTTGACTAAAACCTCATGGAAAGCCACGAAGTGAAGTATACAATGTAACATCTTAGTTTCATATGAGCTCACTTACTGGGCTGTGCCAAGCCGCTTCTCCAAAAATTCATTTTATTCACTGAGAATGATATCACGGAAGCGTAGCACCCCACCCATGCCAACCCTTACATTCATGCAGGATTGTAATCGCTTGATACCAAGATTCATTACCGAGAGTTAACAAGAAATTAATAAACCCTGCAGTGCCATCTGTGGATTGAAAACTGAACATTACTCAACAGATGGCGCTACAGTGTTATTTAATGTTTTCTTAACTCTCGCTAATGAAGGTTTGCGTCAAGCGATGACATTCCTGCATGACCCCAAGGGTGGGCACGGGTGGAGAGCCACGCTTCCATAATCTCATCCTCAGTGGCTGCAGCCCTAGTCCTATAAAATGAATTTTTGGAGGAGCGGCTTGGCACAGCCCAGTAAGTGAGCTCATATGAAACTAAGATGTTACATTGTATACTTCACTTCGTGGCTTTCCATGAGGTTTTAGTCAACAGAATGCGCTGCAGTTATTATACAATTTGATGCTAACGCCCGCTCATAGAACTTGGTCTCAAATGAATAAGTCAAAGTCACCCCCTAAGGGCGGGTGGTTGGTGGGCGGACGGTGGGCCAAAGTTTTTTTATTTTTGATCCCATGTGGATTTTAATAGAACCCGCTTAGGTTGAGTGTTTTAATGAGCGGCCGCAAAAAAGAAAAATCTTCCCTCACCCCGGTCCCTCCCTCTTCCTTTACCCTATCACCTAACTTCTTTCCATTTTATTTTTCACAAAAATCCTACTGGTTTTGAACCCGGGACCTTTTGAACACTAAGCTGATGTGTTACCCCTAAGCCACCAGCACCGCTGAAATTTGTTTTCCTTTAATCTTCCTCTTAAGCTACATCTTCGGTTATAATTCCAGAAAAATCAATAAACTTACTTTCTAAATCATAAAATTATACTTGGTCTCGATCCTTCCAAGTCTTCTTCACTACGCCGGTGTTTTACCAATAGGCCACCAATGCCATGGAAATTTTCGACCTTTAATCTTCCTCTTATGTTACATCTGTTGTTATAATTACAGAAAAATCTTATTTGTATTTTATAAAACTTTCGTTGGTTCCGAACCTCGGAACTTCTGTTCACTACACCGGTATTTCACCAATGAGCCACCAATGCCACGGAAATTTCTTAGCTTTAATCTTCCTCTTATGTTAGATCTCGCTATATAATTTCAGAAAAAATTTTATTACAAAAATCCTTGTGGTCTCGAACCACCGACCTTTGGTTTACAACGCCTGTGTCTTACCTCTAGACCACCAGAACATGTACGCTGTAACTTTCTGCGATCGTCCTTATATTATACGACTTGGTCTAAAGCTGCAGGGAAATCGTATTTATTTATTCACGTTTCAATTTCTATTGGCAAAAGACACCGTGGTCTCGAACCCCGTACCTTCCCAATACTTCGCCAATGTCTTACACACGTACCACCAGATCTATACAAATTACTTACGTTCACCTTCCTCATATAGTACCATTCGCATCCTACATGCACAAATTTCTTACATTCTTTTTTTTCACAAAAATAGTCGTGTCTTCGAGCCACACAACGTCTAAAACATACACCTCTCCCTTAGACCACCGCTCCCCTTGATATTACTCAACTATTTAACCTTTAAACGCCGGAGTTCTGAGATGGTGGTAAGCTTGACCTGGCCGGAGTTTATTTAAATGCCCGCTGCTACTCTGCGTTTAAATATCCGCTTTTGTAAGGGTGCTTAAACAATTTTAAGCGTTGTGTTTAAAAATGCTTTATCTAACTCATTTTTTTGATAAATGGATGGCATTAACTTTGTTTGTATCAGCAAAGTACATAGTGTCGCATATTATAACGGAAGATTTGAAAATTTTTATACAAAGAGTTATACTCTATTTTCAAAATTTTCCTTTAATTTTGATGAGTACTGCAAAAATTGTTTCCAAGTTCTTCACAGACTTGTTCTGCATTATAAATTCATTTCTGTTTGTAACACTTGACAAATTTAGCAGTACCTGGAGTCATAAAACAGATGGAAGCAATAAAATCATGTGGTCTTCTGCTAGCACTGCTTACACTCTTCGGATTTTCGAATCTTTTGACTAAAGAACAGAAGAATGAAAGAATGGCTATTCAAGAGAAAGCTAAAGGGGTCCCTTCTTAAGTGCTAAGACCTTCCGTTATAACTGCAAGCGATTGTTGCCCTTTTTATGGCGTGAACAGACAGTTGCATCGTGGTTGAGATACAGAGTGCGATCCGTTTTCTGTGCGTTCATAGTGATATCGAATACTGTAGTTTCATTTCAGCCTATATATCATCAAGCAGATAACAAAAGATATGTATACAATTTGAGGCTTTCACGGCGGTGACTATGAAGAAAGCAGTCTTCTGGGATTTGGCACCGTGTATATGTGGTGTTAACCGACGTTTCGGAGGAACGTATCGCCTCCATCTTCAGGGTAGAAGAAAAAATATATCAGAAATCTGCAAGCAAAGAGACCGTGAGAACTGGTAAAAGCCGACAGTCTGCTGTTGCCGGTTCTCANTGGTTGAGATACAGAGTGCGATCCGTTTTCTGTGCGTTCATAGTGATATCGAATACTGTAGTTTCATTTCAGCCTATATATCATCAAGCAGATAACAAAAGATATGTATACAATTTGAGGCTTTCACGGCGGTGACTATGAAGAAAGCAGTCTTCTGGGATTTGGCACCGTGTATNCTGCAGAATCTTCAATAAAAGTACTGGCTCGTGGATTATGGTTTTACTCAAGTTTGTCTGGTAATTACTACATTTAAAAATAAATATTTAGGACTGTGCATGCGCTTCCACATTTTTTTCAGTGGCACTACAGCCCCATTGGGCCTAGGCCTACCTCCATGAACTTCTCCGTTCACTTCGATATTTCTAGAACTTACACTTTCGTTAGGACTCTTTGGGCGGGTGACCAGCTCGTCGTAAGGTGTACACAAACACAGACCAATCATTCATACCCTGAGTGGGATTCGAACCCACGATCCAGTTTCCAAGCGAGCGAAGACAGTACATGTCTTAGGCCGCTCGGCTACCATGACCGACATGCGCTTCTACTTGCGAAACTTAATTCCGGACTGTATAAAACGGGGGGCCTCGACTACATCGGCCCTACTCATCACTGGCTCGAGCGGGGCACTTCGGCCGTTAAAGATTAATCACTTCGGACCAACCTCAAACAACTCAAAATAAAAACTTAGCACTGTCTGTGCAATAAAAATTGAACACTCTGGAGCACCACTGAGTGTCACCCGAAGCTTCCTGTCACGCACCTATTTAACTACTTGAGAACAAGATAAATCACCGCGACTTAACAAGAAAAAATTGAATAAAAATTTAGCGTCATGTGTGGAATAAAACCTGAACACTGGAGGCTAAAATCTCATGGAAAGCCACAAAGTGTCAGCTCAACCTTGATATCACGTAACTATTTAAGCATTTGGGACCACGCTAAATAAGAGCGAGTTAACAAGGAAAAATGAAATAAAAATTTAGCGCCATCTGTGGAGTAAAACCTGAACACTCGCGACTAAAACCTCATGGAAAGCCACGAAATGCCAGCCCAACCTTGACATCACGCAGTTACACATACACGCGTGAGCACAAAGCGGTTGATGTGACGTAACAAAACCGCATTTCAAAACTAGAACAAGAATACATAATTTTGCTAACGCTATACAATATTGTTGCTGGAGAAAACTGCATAATGAGGAGCTTCATAACTTGTACTCTTCTCCAAGTATAATTAGTATGATCAATCAAGGAGGATGAGGTGGGCAGGTCATGTAGCAAAAATGGGGGACGACGAGGAATGCGTATAGGATATTGGTGGGAAAGCCAGGAGGAAAGAGACCACAGGGAAGACCAAGGCGTAGGTAGGTGGACAATATTAGAATGGGTCTTAGAGAGAGAGAGGATGGGATGGTATGGTTTGGACAGGTCTGGCTCAGGATAGGGCTCTTATGAACATGGTAATGGACCTTCGGGTTCCATGAAATTCTGGGAAATTCTTGAGTAGCTGCAGAATTGGCGGCTCCGCCAGAAGGGCTCAGCTCCATGAGTGAGTAAGGGGGAGGTTCATTTATACATACGCTGTACAATGCGTGGCACTCCTTTTCTCCTGGCGCAAACGTTTTGCCTTAGACCGAAACTCCGAATTTTCTCTCGGCAAAAATGTGCTAACAGGCTTCATTATGCCAATGGAAATTTTAATTTGAACTGATACGCACTGTTGTATGGTCCCTGACAGTAGAGAAATCTCCACCGCATGTTATAACCGCCTACCTATATGTTTACGGCCACGAAATTCATTATTGTCTATAGGTAGGGAATTCTACACTGATAGCATTCATCAGGACCAAGTTCATTGTGCTGACTCTCTACAAACAGCTGCTCAGTGACAGAAGAAATTACCATTTCATGGCACCCGCGACCTCATTGCATTCTTCTCACAGTACTCATCGTCCGTTATTCTGAACTACGCAACTACTGTGCTAGTTTCCCAGGCCTCGTCACGTGGGATTTGTGGTGGACACAAAGTGGCGCTAGGGCAGATTTTCTCAAAGTACTTCGATTTCCCCCGTCAATTTTCGTTCCGCCAATTTCTCTACAGTCACCATCATCTAGGAATGGTACAATAAGCCACAATTAACCAAATGGTCTCTCACCCCAATAAAAATAATAAAAGAATCCTGCCAGATCCTGCCCTCTTGGCTACATTTCTCCCAACATCCATCTTAATATTCATCTCCTGTGACTGACATGTCCTTGGTTCTTTACTATTGTCCTCAGTACACCTCACGAAGTTCATCCCGTAAAAAATATTCTGATAATCCACAATGCACACGAGTCCTTATATTAATTCCATGTTCAGACCCTATTTGAGGTGTTACTTAGAAGCCTTCCTTACTCAGCCTGCATCACATAGATATGCAACATTTCCCAAGCCCCACCTCCCTAAATACAAAATGAATATTCCCTATGGCAAAGTGCATCCAAGGACAATATCACTGGCGTTTAATTTGCAATTTCCCCTCCCCCCATATTTTCACACCATCTCNACGAAGTCTCCTCAAAGTATAATCTCAGTATATTCATTGAACTCATTGCCTGGCATTGGTATGCTGCTACAGCTGACAGCTCATTACAAATTTAAATGCTGCAAACCCAAAGTGCGCACAAATATGAATGGATGGTGAAATAGTAAACCATACTAAATTGAAAATTATTATGAGGACAGGGTTCAGCCTTAGAGGGATCTGAAAACAAAACAAAAATGGCTGGCCTAGCATGAAATAAAATAACAATATGGGGGGCATGGCAGTGAGTGTGATAAACTACGTTAATGGAAAATCATGAAGATCACTAGTTTGTAGAGACAAATTTTTTGTTCAAATGTTCACCAATTATTACTGACAAAGTAATTCCAAAA
>NW_019719360.1:0-522 GCF_002891405.2 Cryptotermes secundus | reverse complement strand
ACATGTAACATTCAAGACACAATGTCTGCGATATGATGCAAAGAAAGGAGCACATTTGAAACGAATGAGATTATGGAAACTGCCACACACTGGTCTGAGTCATGATGCAGATGTCATCTTCATGCTGACGAATCATGAATGAAGCAAGACTGCATATTTTGTCTCATGTCTTGATGCAGTTGGAGTGCAGTTGGAGGTACAGAACTATAAGGCTTATTTTGGACTTTATCCATCGTCTGGTATATATAAGACAAAAAACCACAACGTTTCAGAGACTGGATCTGTCTCCGTCCTCAGGTGGATGGGGCAGGATAGACCTACTCAGTTGGGCCCGTTAGAAAGAGCTAGTCCCATGACTGTTGTATGTGGCGCTTACCTGTCTTCAAAGATATAAGCCTGCACTCTAAATAATGAAGTTGGTGGGTCAAATACCTTGTAGGGCAAGACTTGGAAGGATTCTGACTATGGTGTATGCTCTACAGAACTGGTATAAGGCTTATTTTGGACTTTATCCATCGTCTG
>NW_019719359.1:680099-711146 GCF_002891405.2 Cryptotermes secundus | reverse complement strand
GTCAAAAAATTCTATTCACAAATACTACAATTAATCCGACCAGAATACAATAATCCAAAGTAGCAACTTCCAGTATCTCCACATTGTCATTTCTCCGAGGTCTATTTACCTCATTATTGTTCCCCATAACGTTTATTCACACTTTGTTGTCCGTTAACACATTATATTCAATTACTCCCTCATTAATTCTCATTAATGTAGTTAATCTGTATTTATCTCCCCAGTAACGACCCTTTAATTACTGATTAATCCTTCAGTGGTATCTTACTACTTTTGAAAAATTTATGCCCTTTTTATTCATCTCGAATAACCTATGTTTAGTCCTAGCACTTAGTTTAACACCAACTCTTTCGGAGTGTGTTCGAATTTCGCGGCGCTGCCACCAATTTTTATGAGGCCATGGATGGGGATGGTTTAGGGTTCCTGTTCGAGGATGGGTCCCTAGGATGGTACTCCTTCCCGCGTCATACTAAATACCTTTCTTTTGTCTAACCCAAGAGAAAGTAACATCTATTAATTTAATACAAACACGTGTGAAATCAACAACAAAACAACTGGTCCGAACACTTCTAACCTACTAGCAATCGCCTCTTCTCTGTTCGAGGTTAAGTGACCAGGCTATGACAGACAGATCTCTACTTACAGAGTATGGTAACTGCGGCGGTGTACATGGTGCCTGGAAATGTGGAGACCTGTGGTCAGCTTGTCTTTCGCAGAACCCTCTAGGTGCAACGGCTCCCCCTGAAGGATGGACCGTCTTTCTAGTTCAAAACACTTGTGTTATAAATGATACTCCGTCCCAAGTGCAAACAATATATATTATATGTCTTTGATCTTGTTCTCTTCTACACTACATGTTTCGGCCTCTAACGGTCATCATCAGGTGTATACTCTTACGTTGCTGCTTCACTGAACCCAGTCTAAAATTTAACATTTAAAAAACACATTGTTATTTTCTTCGTATTATCAACATCTACCACGTTGATATGTGTCTGGTATGTAGATTATATTGCACATGTCAATTTTGATTTTCCTATTGTAGCACTATAAAATCTTTAGTTATGATTTTAAAATCCTTTAAATTTTTCTCTAAATTTAAAATTTAAAATTTAAAATTTTTATAGGGTTACTCGCCCTATGTCTAAAGTGCTGGAGGATTATAAAATCATATATTGTTTGCACTTGGGACGGAGTTTGTATCATTTATCGTGTAGAGTGCAACAGGATGCTTAAATATAATGTTGTAAACACTTGTGTTAACTGTTCAGAAGTGGTCCTCACTTCCTTTGTATAATCTTTATATACTCTAGGTTTTCCTCAGACACATCGTAACAAAGCCTACAATTGGCTGATTCCCTTTCTTATCAATTTCCCTATTTTCTAAACTAACAGGCAATTGCCTCATTCCAATTATGCGTCATAAAAGAACGACTCATCAACTTGTGATATTAATTCCAAATTCCATTTTTGTAATTTCTATTCGGCATCTTAACAAGGGTCGCTTGCTTTATTGTGCGGAAGTGAATGTGGTCTGACTTCCGGCTTTACTCCTTCTGTGTTTTCCCTCTGGCCACATCCTATTTCCTGTGGTCCGGTTACTCCACACAGTTCTCATGTACACTTACATATATGTCCATACAATTGTTTAAAGAATTACTAATATATGATCAGTACATATTTCTTAATACCTTTGTCCTTATCACATAACATCCTTACATATATATTAGAGGTAAAACCGTTTCATAACAATGCAGCCATGATCCGACCTCTAACGCAGCTGACCAAGAAGGATGAGAAATTTGTGTGGACAAGACTCCAGCAACAGGCTGTTGATAACCTCAAGGCCGCCTTGACATCCGACTCAGTGCTGGCGCACCCTCGGTTTGGTCAGCCATTTATTCTCAGTACAGTTGCTTCTGATTACGCTATTTCCGCCATTCTGAGCCAACTGCATAATGGCAAGGAACGGCCGATCAGCTTTGCTAGCCGCATGTTGAACGCTGCCGAAAGAAACTATAGTACTACACAGAAGGAGTTGTTAGCTGTTGTATTCGGTACCCAAATTCACAGATGCTTTTTGTATGGTAGGAAATTCAAAATTGTCTCGGATCAAGCCGCTCTTAAGTGGCTGATCACTGTTAAAAATCACCATTGTGCTCGGTTAACAAGATTGGTTTTAAAATTGTCAGAATACGAGTTTGAAATTAAACATAAGGCAGGAAAGAAACATGTAAACGCGGACTGCTTGTCGCGTCATATCGCTTCCGTTGTTACTGATGGAGACCGGAAACCACCCGATGATAACGCAGGAGAGGCGCTCACTCGTAAGATTGTTTTCACTGCACAACAGCAAGACGCACACTGCATGGATGTAATAGCCAAAGTCCGAACCGGCATCGAACCCGGTTATGTGATTAGTGAAGATGGACTTCTAAGAATTTAGGACATGCTAGGCTGTTTGTACCGGAGACATTGAGGCAACTCCTTATTGAATTACACCACGATAAGGTTTTCGCCGGACATCAAGGGGCAAAGCGGAATCGTGATTTGGTGAAACTTCATTATTTTTGGCCTAACATGGATCGGGACATTGACAGATATGTTAAACAGTGCGACTCATGTGCGAAATTTAAAGCTGGGCGACAGCCCATTGCACCGTTGGGAGAGTTACCTGAGACCACTTTTCCATTTGAAATGACATCGATAAATTTTTGTGGCCCTTATCCAGAGACCAGACGAGAGAATCGATACGTTCCTACATTTATCGATCATTTCAGCCGCTACCCAGAAGCTATTCCCATACCCAGGCAAGATGCACCGACAGTCGCTAGAGCGCTTGTCACCGAAATCTTCTCGAGGTTAGGTTGTCCTCAGACGCTGTCATCAGATAAGGGATCTAATTTTATGTCAGAATTATTTCAGCAGATGTGTAAACTGTTGAAAATAAAGCGAATTAACTCCACTGCGTTCAATCCGCAGGTGCAAGGGAAGACTGAAAAATTTCACTTAGGACTTAACCAAACTATGAGTCACTATGTTAACAAGTATGGAAGTGACTGGGATGAATTTGCAAATTATGCATTGATGGCGCATAGGGCCAACCCGCACTCCGCCATTCGCTACAGTCCATTCTGTTTGTTACACGGACAACAAATGCGACTGCCGACGGAAGACGATCTTACCACGGCAAGATTCGTGAACAAGGAACCGACGGACGGTCGTGACTCAATTCGAAGTCATATCGACACACTTGCCGACCGACTTGAGGAACCTCACCGCGTAACACGAGCAAACAACAGGACGGGAAGGGAGAGGCAGAAGGAGCAGTATGATAAGGGAACGAGATTAATCATTTTTCGACCGGGAGACTTGATCTACCTGCGAGACATGACGAGACGTAAACGAAGCTGTCCGAAATTCCCAATCAGGTGGAGGGGCCCATATGAAATAGTGAGGAGGCTGTCTGATTTAAATTATCTTGTTAGAGTAGCACGGAATAAGGAAATAGTGGTAAATGTTAATAAGATGAAGCGGTGTTACCGAGAAGAATCCCATTGGTCACCCAGACCTACTGAAGGTCCGACTCCCGAAGTAGGAAACGGAGAAGGGCAGGAAACAACGGCGGAGGAAGTGACCACACACACTCCGTCTACCGATTCTGCTAACAGCAGAGGCTCCACATCTATACCACCGGTAGACAGTAATGACGAACAGGAGGATCAAAGTCAGGACCCCACTTGGGAACCCAGAGATTCAAACAACGGCCAACGGAAGTTCTAACTCAAGGGAAGAACCCAGAACTAGGTACTGGCTGCGAAATAGACAGGCAGACACACAAGCAATGTCCGACGACCCATTTTCAGGGTCAAAGAATAAGCCTGCTTTCACACTGGTTTCTTGCTCGGCTTATGCATCGACCCTGAAGATAAAGGCTACACGTTCGTTCGAAACGTCAGTTGATTTCCAATGGACTATAGAGCGGTATATCCCTAAAGACAGAAATCTTCATGTCATATATACGTACATGTGTGTGCGTGTGCTTGTTTGGCTGTGGGTGGTAGATGTATGTATGTATATTCTACATTCTATATACTGCATATTGAGACAGGACGGATGAAGGTCGAATTAGTAGAAGAAGACGATGCGGTTATTGCTAGGAAACGGCGAGGCAAATAATAACTACATATATGTTTCGATATGCATGTAAGTTTATATTGGGTAGGATGTATAGAATCCTGAAATTAGGTAGATTAATGTGATCACGTTCACGTTCCGTCTTCTATAGCATTCCAGGTGTCCACTGTGAGGAATCTGGTTTGTCCCAGAGCCCAGAATTCAGCACCAAATTATACACACTGTAGCCGTCCGCCGATGTACAGTTGCCACGACTGTCGCTCGAGCTTGAGTTCTTAATCACAGGATACGGGTGCTTCGGAGATGGGACGGGAACACACTTCGGGGTAAATAAATCCGGGGGGGGGCTCCAGAACACACCGTGGATTGCAGTTTTAATTTAAAATTTCATTAATGATGAATATTTACATTATTCTCCTAGCTAGCCGCTCCGTCCGCCGACTAGCTACCACTACTCTTGAACACTTCTGTCTTCTCTATCTACCTTCCAACTACTGTCCTCCTTCGCTCCCTATAACCGACCCCCATCTTTACAAGTCCCCCAGTTGGCATCAGAAAAACAAGAAAATAACAAGAGAAAGCCAAGGGTCGAGCCCGGCATCTGGCCTACATTCGTATTTTTCGAGATGCCCATAAACCTCTGTAGGTCTTCAAGGAATCCAAGACCCCTCCTGGCAGGTCTCGCACACGATCAGTTTATGGGTTTATGATATACTGGGAGTAAACAGGCGACGTTAAGGACAATAGCGGCACCCTTAGCCTAAGGAGGACAATAGATGAATTACAACTAGAAGGTCCCGGGATCGTATCTCGCCGATGGAGCGTCTCTCACGGTATTAAACAATGCATAAGTAGTTCATACCCTTAATTATATAATTTTGACGAGGGACGTACGGTTACAACACGTCCCCCCCCATTTGTTTTGTGTGACTTGTATATGAAAATGACATTGGTTAAGATAAATTTGTCTCTGTGCCTTGGATCTACGCCCTGAAGGAATATCGATCCGTTGACCTAAGCTCCAGTCACTGCTATCCTTGACACTGGATGGAGCTCAAAGATTAGTTTCAGACTCCGCACATTTATTCCTGAGGACACAAAACATGGCACCGCGCTGAAACGATTTAGGGCTTGGTTGGAAGTTTCTAGTCCTTTCCTAGAAATGAATCTCAGGCCTCCGTCCCGTAGCCAATCACTACACTGACTGGCTTATCCCGGTTCACAATCGATCAGGTGGACTTTTATTGACTGAAGCGTTTCAAGGATGGGAATGGTTTGGTGCAGCCAAGTGTAAGAAATATGATCGATAACACAACATTCAAGCAGTGGTTATGGACCGGAAATAGGTTCTGAAAGTATCAGTTCACTGGAACATGATGAAAATACATCATTACATCTCTTATACGATCAAATTGAAGAGGTCAGCTTTAATATCTCAGAGATGCGAGGGAAGAAATATACTGATTCCATGAGTGCACCAAAGCTCTTGCAACAGTGGCTAAATTTTATATCTCTGTGTGACCACGGTGATTTTGGTACACAGAACCACTCGATCGGAATGGAAGAAACGACAGTATAGAGGAAGAATGAAAGAAATATGTTTCCCGTTCTCTTTGTTGCTATTCTTCTTTGTGGTCGTCTTTTTTGGCATGTCTGATATCCTACTCACTTGTTTGTTAGTAGGAACTCTTTCTGTCCTTTACTTTCCATCTCCGCTTCTTCTTTATCATCGTCTATCCTTTCCACTATGGAGTATCTTTCAGCGTTTTCCCATTATTTCGTTCCGTATCATTGTGGGACGGTGGATTGTGGGGAGACAGAATTTAATGACGTCATATATTTACAGCACGGCCTATGAGCTAGGCTGTATTAGAAGTGGTTTGACTCACTTTCCAAAGGAACAGACCTTTGGGGTTCAGGACCGTGAGCAAAGTTCACAGTTCCGTGCAATGACAAAGAGCTCTAAAGTAACTCTTTCTTAACGTTTAGAAGCATGTCTCTGTGACGCAGAAGAGCGAACGGTGGCATTAATAAACAACTGCTTATGCAGGAATATGAGAAACTTTTAAAGTGTTTGTTTTAGGCATCCTCTTTTGTTGTTTTATGGTTGATTTTATGTCGTTTCTTGTTTGGAATTGTTTCTCGTATGGAAATAACTTAGTTCAACTATTCTCAAAGGCAGGCAAGAGCTATGTATTAATATGAACAATAAAAGCTTTGAAAATTGACTAGACTTGTAATGTTAAAATGTATGCTCTATTTCGGTTTTAATTTCTATTACAGACTCTGAAGAAACTCGGTAAAGCTTTTCATAGATAAGGTGACAGAATATCCTTATAAAGGAAGATTCAGTTCTCTAGTACTACATATTCAAAGGGTTCGTTAGGTAAATAAAAACGAATTAATGTTAACTAGCTAAGTAATTAACCCCGTGGAGCTAAGTCCCTCATGATAAGCCATATTCGTCCCAACTACTCACATATTTCCCCACCCTATTTCCCTATCCCGAGCCAAATATATCCAATCCATACAACCCCACCCAATTTCTTTAAGATCAATTTTAATATTATCCTCCCATCAACGTCTAGGTCTTTCCATTGGTCTCCTACATTCCGAACTCAAGCATGTTTTTAAGGAGATAAACTGGAGCTGACAATGTAAAAAAGGACCTTTCCATATTCAATGTTTTTACTTCGTTGTCTTTTTGTATTATTTTGATCATCTATTTTCCAAAACGGAAAATTATTTTTAACATAATGTATTAACTGATCTCACTGTCTGCAATTAAAGAAAAATTTGAAATTCTGCACTTTTCAGCCGTTTTCAGTTTTCACTACAGAGCACCCATTTGTAAGTACATTTTCCGTGAGGCAGGAACATATCAGCGCACTCACTGTACATGAGAGATTATGTAAGGAGGCCCTCCCTCCTCCTGATTACACGCCTCACAACGTCATCAGCCTCCGCCGGCAACTAGTTGTTTGGATAGGTTCCTAACGTCTACAGTAGCCCCCTCAAAGCGGTCCCAGATTTTCACAGTGTAAATTTTTATAAGAATCTAGGGAGAGTTAGATCGGGAGAACATGGAGGCCATGCGATCGTACCTCCACGCCGAATCCATCTGTCTGGAAACTTTGTGTCAAGCTAACAGAACATAACAGAACAAAAAACACACTCCGTGGTTTTACTTCGCAAGCGAACTATATCGACCGCCGCTGTGGAATAGTGGTCAGAGTTCCCGGTTACACGTCCACAGGTCCTGGTTCGATTCCCGGCGTTACCTGATTTTCTGAGAAGTAATGTTTCCGGTACGGGGTCCACTCAGCCTCGTGAGGATAATTGAGGAGCTATTTCAAGGAAATAGCGGCTCCGGTCCAGAAAACTGAAATTAACGGCCGTGGGGATCCGTTGCGCTAACCAAGCGACATCCTCTATCCGCTGAAGTTTGCACTAACTTCGCCGACAAGCGGCGGTCGCTCGGTCGGTCGATAATTGCGTATTTGAAGTGAAAATTTGAGACAGACATCGTTGTGCTCTTGAGCACATCGAGACGCACTTCGTATAGTACAGTGTAGGCTCTCTAATGACAGCCGATGTAGTGCGCTCTACCGACATGATCCTTTGTTACGTACTGTCCGATTACGTCATCATCTATGATTTCAGCCCGAACGTAGACGCTTTGCCTAAATGATGAGTGACTAATAGCATGAGGACTCTCCGGTGTCCATACATGCATGTTGTGTATAGCATGGACGCCACTTCTAGTGAATACTGCCTCGTCAGTCCACAGCACACGACACAGAAATTGATGGGTGTCCAAAATCCTGTGTCACACCCATCGCGAGAATTGCACACGGAGTTGTTTGACGTCCGGCCGCAACACTTGCACAGGCTGTACGTGGAGACAATGGAACTGACTCCCACGCAGTGCACACCACATTGCACTGAAGAAAGTCCTGTTGCAGAGGAAGTGTGATGAGTGCTGGCTGATGGATTATCCTTTGCATTATCCAACACATCCTCCTTATCCCGAACATTATCTCTCCCACGGTCAACAAGTGCTTCCGGCATGATCGTACCTGTTTCTCTCAGATCAAGTTGCACCGTTTTAGACACACGTCGGTGAAGTTGTCTAAGATCTGGATATCGATGCTGATATTCCCACGATGCAGCGAGAAAATTTCCATGGAATAAACCATATATGAATTGCATATCTCCAAACTGCATAATAATAAATCTTAAGTATTTTTGTTGTTGCCACTCTTCTTGCCACTCGTTTTACAGTAAGAATCCAACTTTTCCAAAATTGCGAACCTATTTGAGATTTCAATCCGACACTCCTCTTTACCCTGTACCTTGTTCTATTCCTTGAGACTTAGCCTCTCCGTGTGAAATATGTTGTTTGTTTACTCACTGCCAGTCTTTCCCTAACCTTTGCCTCCACCAGATAGTGATCAGTATCATAGACTGCTCCCTTGAATGATCGGATATCAAGTGCATTTGTAGCCCGTCTCCTATCTATCAATAATGGTTAATTTGATTGTGAGTCGATCAGCAGATGTAAAAGTAAATTTGTGGATGTTATGACGTGGGAACATTGTACTTTGACAACCACATTTTTGGATGTGGCATACTTTACTACTCTAGTTCCATTATCATTACCAAGTTAATGTAAACTGTTCTTCCCAATTGTTGGGTTGAAACTGTCTTCGAAAATATCTTCTCTACCCTACTTTGGCATAGAAATTTCCTAACATAATTTTCATATGGTATTTAGACAATGTATCGAATACACGTTCAGGTTCCTCGTAGAAGCTGATCTTCTCATAATCTCATTTGACATGAGCATTCTGAACAACGATATCACACGAGCGAGTGTGAAACCAGTTACACCCATAATATTATTTAGTAGTTGGTTTTGTTGTAATTGTGATGAACGTATACGTTACACATAGAAAAGAACTGGTAGCATGGGTATTTATTTCATGAGCAAGATATTACAGTTCTTCCCTCGGACCTAAGATAATTGCCACCTGTTTTGAAATGAATCATTTTATCTTGTAAAATTATCAAACTTCCATTACGAATTATCTCGCCGCGAATACAGAACAGCTAAATTGTACAACACATTGTAACCGACCACACCTTTAAAACTTCCTACTAAATAGTTTCCCTTAGATGAAGATGTTCATGTGGTATTATTATAAGGGCGTCAACACAATAATCTCAAAAGAGACTGCCACAGATCAACAATAACACAGCTGTGAAATGCTGTTATGCCAACGTCATCAAACCATACTGAGTTTTCTGTCCGCTGCTGCCACAGCAAGCACACAGTGGCGAATTTGCGAACTTTATTGTCAAGCCTCGTAAATGAACCAATATTACTGTAAAACATTTGTTTATTTTTCTGTATTTACTACATGTTCCCGCTCCAGAAGCATCATCATCAACGGCTCTCATTAGAAATACTGCACACTGAAAAGAAAGGCCAATTACTAAACACACTCGAACGCTTTTACATATACAATATATGCAAACAAAAACTACAAATGCAGGTTACCTTCACTGATGCACATAACCCTACATTTGATCTAGTGACAAAACACACTATCCATAATAACATTATCCAATAAAATCCTCCCCCCAATCACACCCCCGCCTCCTTTCAAACGTACCTACCTCCCCCCTTGAACAACTTATGACCCAGGCAACATATCCACTATGACATTAAACATCAGTTAATCCTAACAGAATCATAGAACAGGAACCATCATAACATTCAATAGACGAAAAAAGTGATATCTCCACACAAATCGCAACATATACAAAACACGCACCAAAACATGTAAGGAAATACTAAATTCGGAGCAAATAACAAGAGTCAGAGAAAAAGCTAAAAATCCCAACTCTCGTTACAGAATAATTCCCACACAGCTAATCATGAAACCACATACAAACATATATAAGGAGTATACAGAACTTGTAGCACCACTTGCACGCGAGTAATTACCCACATAACATGTAAGCAATTACCTGCACCAAACTATAAGATTATACATTACTTACAACCGGACTGTACTAGAACACTCTTAATTTATTTCCATATATGTAATGGACTACAAGCAAAGCCGAATACCAAGGTACAAAACATCCGACTACCCTCTACCCTATGAAAATTCACCACGGGCATTCACTTTACTTAAAAGATAATTCCAGTGTAATTTTATTAACAATTATTGAACAGCTAATATTAATATTTTGATATAGATTTGATTACCAAGGTTTAACGTTCTAAACCTTAAGGCTAATATAATAGCATCAATTTAGCAACATGGTCAGCCGATCATGGTGACCGCGCCATCTAATTCATGAAATTTTTCCCTTCGCTCGAATTTCGGGATTATGGGTTCGAATCCTACTGAAGGCATGGATATCTGTGTGCGTTCATTCTGTGTGCTTGTGTCGTTCTGTGTGTAGGTAGCTGCCTTGCGACGTGCTGATCCCCCGTACAAAGTGTCCTACCGACTGCTTACAGGATTAAGAAACTGAAAAGAGACAAAGGACAAATAACAGGACTGAAGCAACATAGTAGGTAGGTAGGTAGGTAGGTAGGTAGGTGGGTGAGTGGGTGGGTAGACAGAAAGACAGTAACAAGACGAGACACATGCAAAAAAACTGACGATATTTATGTCAATACATTTACTAATATGGATCCATATTCGGACACAATCTAACAGTGAGAGATGTATCATGAAAACTGCCTCACGATGATCCTACTGGATCGAAGCAGGTAGCAAATATAGAATAATAAACGAATGTTAATACAGTGGTATTGGATTATATATTTGATACTGTGTAGACGGCCATATAATAATAAGTCTTTCTTTGTCTGTATCAATGTAAGAACTACTGGCACCGGGTTAACACCCAATAGCAGTAGAATAATAATAATAATAATAATACCGCATAGGGATTCACAACAGGATGCAAACAATAAATGAAGATCTTAAGTCTGAGGAGAGATACAAACTTTATAAACGCTCCCCAAAATTACCGCAAAGCCTCCCTTTGGTTGCATCGTTGGATGTAAGTTCCTACTAAAAATCTGCAGCCACATGAACAAGGATAAGCACTTAGTTGCCCTCTAATCGAAGAGAAACGGACTTTAAATCTGCAAGAACAGTTCTATCGCCTGAGACTGGGAGAGAGAAAATTTTATCCCTTCCGGTGATGTAACTGCTAGTAGGATCATGAAAGAAAGGGTTCGGGAAGAGAGAGATTAAGATTCTTACCCTTAAGGGGGTACGATACCCTCTGTTTCAGATGTGGTCGTTCGTCTATCATGTCATCGAATAATAGAGGAATTATCTAGACTCTAGATTCTAGAGTGTTCTCTGTGTTGTAAAAGTAGATCGGTGGGTTTCAAATCCACGTATTGTCCTGACTACTCTTGACTGGCAATGCATTAAGGAATATTAATCGAAATTTGAAACAACGGGCCTCCATTTTTGAAACGCCAGTTCCTCCATCCGATGTATTATATTCAAATTGTCATGATTAGGTCACCAAGGTCATGAGAATATAGCACACAAATTAAATATCAGTTTGATATTAATTTATGGTACAAGCAATCCTACAGAACAAATCTAGATTGTCGGGGTATGTAGCACGAAAGCAGAGTATGGAAATACCGATAGTTACTCACAAATATAAAGGGAATAAGCCACTTCTGAGACGTAGGCATGGCTGAGAGGATAATAAAATGGACATTAAGGTAAGGTGGTGCGGAGCGTACCTGAACTAATTTTGCTCATCACAGTGCCCACTGTTGAGCTCTTGTGAACACGGTGGTGGGCCTTCACATCCTATCTACAGTCATGTATATTTTCATCAGCTTCCCAGGAAGGCCTCTACCGAATCTTTCTGTAGAGGAATATGGATTTTATTACGTATTTGAAGGGTTTGGTGTTCAAATATTGTCCCGGAAACCGACTGCCCTGATTAAAGTTTATATTAGCAACACTCAGCCCCTCCAGGTAAATCAAGGTATACGAACTCAAAATAGGCCACGATCTCTTTAGTCCATATATTGTAACTTTCAACTGATTACTCACTGAACATACTCTCATTCAATACTATATTGTGACATGTTGATCCCTACCGCCCCAGCTCCACGTAGCGGTAACTTAGCGCTCGCGTAATAGGCGAGTAATCACCCCGCAATGCGCAACGCGCGGTGACGTCACGAGCAGAGCCGAAGAGAGCCGAGCGGAGCCGAAGATAGCCGAGCCCCCGTAACCTGGTAACTATGCAATGCTAATCAACAGCGGTGACGTCACACTAGCAACAGCGTGGCTAGCAACAAGGGTGCCTATTACGTGGCCGTATTGTCCGATCGAGGCTACATAGGGAGCAGCGAAGGCTATTCACAGTCAGTTGTACTGTAACAGTCGCCGAGTCGAGTTGTACTGAGTCAGTCAGTGAGTCCTGGAGCTACCGCCGAGTTAGCCAGCAACTAGTCAGTTGTATTGTGGCATTTGGAGTGTACTAATTGTGATACTGCAGATAGCAGTAATCGTAAATCTGTAATTTGGGTGATTGTATGAGCGAATGTGAAATAAAATTCGCTACATCGAATACATCGAGAATTTATTTGTCGCGATATACGCCCTATGCGCGACAATATATTCTGAACTATTCACGAGTTCCTAAGTTAAGGAATAATGAATAAAGCTTTGCTCTATTGTGTTACAAAATGTGGGAGCCTCGACGTCTCACAACACTATGGGCCTCTACGGCCTGTTACAGGGATAGCTTTACCTATGGAGCTAGTATAAAATAAATAAACAATACATGCTCCAGAATTGTTTTTGTTTACAACGAATTTCCTTTGTAAATTCAGAAATTGGAAGTTGGTACAGTCATCATGTCGGCAATTTTTAGTGCAGTGAATTATATAAATAATTTCGATAAATCTTGCATACGCATCCAGAACGTAGAAGTATACAAAATACTGGATTTTAGTTCAAAGTAAATATGGAGCAAGCGGCAACGTTATGTACGAAAGTTCAACACCAAATTTCCCTGATCTATCGATGATAGGCTAGAGATCATACATATAGAGAGCAGATCATATTACCCTCCGTGGTAGTCTATAGAAGCATTTTAAGGTCTATATTCACTCTACCCTCCTGACTCAGGTTTATGTTCTAGAGCTTTCCTGTCATTTATGGCAAATATTTTAGGGATCTCCGATAAAAACATTTTCATAAAATAAACGTAAGGAGATTTTCTGCCGCAAGGCGCTGGGTCCATTCGTGAAATAAGAGCCCTTTACGGGATCGTTAAGAAATTACATTCAGAATATTTCATAAAATCCCAATATTACGCATTGCCACAGAGAAATTTTCACAGTTGGAAAGAGAAGACTAAGAGAGAAAGACTAAAGAAAGGTAGAAAAGACGGAAAATTCTACAACACTCTGTTTTTGAAACGCTGAGTACAGTCTCTCTCTGAGGCAGGGATTATCTAGCAGAATTGAGATGATAAGAAAGAAACGAGAGGGATACAAGAAGAGGTGCGGAGGAGGGTGAGTTTAGCTGTCATTTATAGTAGGAGCTGGTGAAAAACGGGGCTTTTTGCTCGTGTGTGGCGGTGACGTTTGTTAATTGTTTCGACAACATGGTACAGGAACTGCGACTGTCAGAGTCATTAACCGCGATCAGTTCATCGAGAAAATAAGGCACTGCAGCAGAAGAAACCACTTCCTCTAGAGCATCGCAGAAAAAAAGTCACTAATATCAAATAAAGCGTCTTTCATCTTCCTACGTCTAAATGGAAACATAAATGATACACAAAACTATGACTGTACCCGCAATTTTATCTGCTTGTAAAACTGTTGAGAAGACGGTGCTGAGGGCAAGTTCGGACCTGGGAGACAAGAAGTAAGAAGAGCTAAACAAAGTAAAGGTATCCCTGTAACAGGCCGTGGAGGCCCATACGGTTGTGAGACATCGAGGCTCTCACATTTTCTAGATAATCGGCTTACAGATGGCGGTGAGGTTGTCAGTCTTAAGCGCCGGCCACCCTTTCCCCCAGGAAGATTAATGGTACTCGTCTCTGTTAGAGGCTGAGTCGACCTCACGGCCATAGTGAGGCTGGAATGATTAGATCAATTGAAAAATCCAATGAGATCGTCGAGAATCGAACCCGCAACCTTACGGCTTGTAGCAAAGTGCCTCAATCAACTACGCTACCGCGTGCTTCTCAATAAAAAGAGAAATAAGATAATTACAATTTGAGAAACTTCATACTTCTTAATCTCCACCTCGACTGCTGTGATTAAATCAAGAAACATAAGATAGACGGGACGGTGTAGCATGCGCGGTGGATACAAGAAATGTTTACAGAATTTTAGTTAGAGGGCGAAGACGACAGATATATTCTGAGAGATCTAGGGGTGGATGAAGTGATAACATTAAAGTTTGCGTAATGGAAATAAGATGTAAATTCATGGACACGATTCAAATGGCTCCGGATTGATTCCAGTGAAGGAAATTTGTATACAATTTCATGAAACTACGAGTTCCCTAAATGACTAGTAGTGACTGGCTACAATTTCTTTTCCCAGGAAGCCCCTCCACCATGGAGCCGGTTTTTTCCCTTCTCCTCGCTGAATACCCACAAGGAGAGTAAAGTGGCTGGCCATAAACGAACCTCTGGATCTATATTACGACGACTTTGCTGAAATCATTAACCTGTGGAGCCAGAAATCCCCGTTGCTAGGTAATAACAGCATTCTTAACGCTGCCAACAATAGAAGTGTAGCGGATTTGATCAACGCATTGCCAGGCAACTGTTCCGTAAACACGGTGCCACACGTAATACTAGATGGGGCTGTGTTTTCTATGTCGTCCGCACCACGCCCAATGCCTTTATGCCTTCAAGAAGGAGACACGCAGCGATGAACCCAGCAGGAAGCATCACGAAGGTCTAACTACAACAGACGTGCGCATCCGAGTAACCTAAACATGTAACAGCAGCAGCAACAGAGAGCAGTGGTTTCCCAATTAGATATATTCTAACACCTGATGATGGTCATATTGGCCGAAATATATCGTGACTTTTTAAACTTTAAATTTTAAACTTTTAAGTTAATAATAACATACGGTTGTAAAATAAAAGTTACAATAAAATGGAAGAGTTCAACAGGATGCTGAACACCACGGACACCACGGTGTCCCGGGTTCGATCCCAGGTGCGGTCAAGCAGGATTTGTGGTGGACAAAGTGGCGCTGTGACAGGTTTTCTCCGAATACTTCGGTTTCCCCTGCCAATCTTCATTCCAACAATTGCTCCACAATCACCCTTAGTACAAGGGACTTAGTCCCACCCTGCTAGCAATAAAAAAAAATACTGAGTTCGGAAAGCGGAAGATGGCGAAGAGTGGGGGAACTACAGGCAGCCCACATCGCTGATAGTAAAGTAGGGGGGGAGCTACCACAAGCCTTCAGCACTCAGTTAGATAGTACTCTCCACGTCATATATATTCTTGCTACTAAGGCGAAAAGTGATAGTAGTTACTTTGTCAATTAAGATGTTAAACAGGTCTAAGCGGACATAAAGCTACATTGCTTTAAATTTCGAGTAGCGCACAAAATGTCATAATAATCATCACAATAGTATATTTGATAAAATGGAGTTGAAATTTTTAGTTGTGAATCATACTCCACTGCTATGGGCTTCATACCAAGTTCATAAGAGTCACTAGAGGGCCATATGGACGGATAAAAATATTACGTCTCAATAGAGCTAAAAAATTACAAAAATACCGATATTAATTCAAGGCCCTCAATGAGTGTTAACTTAAATTATTAGAAAATCAGGACCATTAAATAATTTAATATAGCTGAACAAGTTCATAAGATATTGCCTTTGCGAAATGTTTCCTGTCTAATTTAGTGCTTTGTTACTTGTTCATACGACACACGATCATGTGCCAAGTATAGATTTCATCAGTCCATTTTATGTTGGGAATTCCTTCCGTACTGTTTTGTCTTACAAGGCTCGTTCGACGCAAATTTAACTAATTCAGTGTATTGTCTGAGAGGAAGAATGTGATTCATTCAGCACAGCCGGACACTGTTTTTAAATAGAGAATCGAATTCTTGAACACACACCAGAAGTGAATAAAATAATTGTGAAAAATTAAGGAAAATAACATAAACAGTTTTTACAACTTGTTAACATAATGCACTGAAATGAGTTACAACATTTCAGTTAACATTTATGGTATATTTCCAGCGTGAACATTTATATTCTGTTACGTTATGGCTATAAAGTTTAATGACATTCAATTAATTATCATTATTTTTTTATGTTCTCTGACGGGAGTGAAATCGGAAATATACATAAGCAGAGAAATTCTCCAGAGTCGGCATTTGATATCCACAACATAACAAGCCTTCAATCCCTTGACATTAGAGTACACACATTTTCTCCCGGTCCAGTCCACAATAAAGCTGCTTAATGCATGAACCAAATTTAAAATTATTACCCGACTCACTCTGTCTTCAAAACGCCGTATTTGTATAATGTATGGCATCACATTACTGTATACGCTTATTAGTTATATAATACTGTACTATACTATACTATACTATACTATACTATATACTATTAATTAACAGCACTGTAAAAAACACAAAATTATAATTATGAGAAGATAAAATCTAATATTGCGAACATTATAATAAAGAACCCTGTGAAGTACGCCTTTATTAAATTGGTGTCGAGATGAGAAGGGGTTATCGTGTTTATACATTCCTAATCAATTGGATATAAATTATTGCAATGAGGGCTTTTATTTCAAATGGCATTTGAGTGACGAAATTATCCGCCTTTTATGGAACCTGAAGGATCATTATCATATTTAGAGGGAACCGGTACTGGGCCTTATTGTGAGCCAGCTGATTGTTACCACATCCTCTAATCCTGTTTCAGTAAGATAAATTTTAGATTCTAATAGAGAACGGCCTGTTTAAATCAACGGCAACCTGAAATTATTAACATAGGATCATATTCTACAAGTTATCTTGATTCGGAGAAAGCTATTCCTTATTAGTATGGTGTTATTTACAATACATAAACCAGTTCGGATGTTCATTGCAATGAAGGGCGATATGATTCATGCATATTTAGGTTATAACATTGCTGCTATTCAAAAATAATTTCAGACCTAAGGATTCAGTATCTCTAATTAAGGAAATATCAGAAAAGATCATAACTTTAATTGATTCTAAGCAATGAATTAATTTCGTGTTGCCAGAACAACAAATTCAGTTTAATTAAAACAGGATGATGGATAATATCCAAAAAGTCAATAACTGTATTAATATACTATTGTCACAAAACATTTAGATCTCAGTTAGCAAAAACTGACGAGCCTTAACAGTTTCATGAACGTAAGTTATATAGAAGGTCACATATATGTTACCAGTGTTTGTTTCAATGTAGCGTGTCTATTATATGAGTAACGGTAATATCTGGATGTGGATATATAGAATGGAGTACGTACAAAAAGATAATGTACATGATAGAATATTTCTGCTTTTTATTCATGCCGGCCTCCACTTTGCCTTCGACAATATACAGGGTTGGACTGGAATGCAGTAAAAAGCAAGGAAAGTTAATAGTATGAATAATTGCTAACAAATGATGATACCTCTCGTTCTCTTTTCCATGGGTGTTGCATTAGTACAATTAAATGTAGTTTTATACGTACGTATAAAATACAACGCATCACGGTTCAATCATTAATATAAATTCGATTAGACCAAATCCATGAGTTTGAACTACAGATTGTGAAGAATTGTAACCATTCCCTGTCTCGAAGCTCTCCTTCGTTTTGCAGGTGTCCAACCTGAAGATGCCGAACTATTTGTAAACACACTCACGTGTTTGTATGACCCTCGACGGAATTTCAATGTTTTGTTTCCACCAGTTGGCGCTGGCACTTAACCCATTCAGTTCGCAATACAAGTGCAAAATACACAGTACTCGTAACATAATGGATGCTTAGTTTCCAGCTTTAGCTGTAGGGGGTGTGGAAGATCGTAGAGCTCAAAATCGGATTTCATGCTTCGCGGAACTGTTGTAGGCGGACAACATTAGCCAGAGATACCGGGCTTTCTCTGAACGGCCTGCTATTTTTATTGCGACCATGTTTCTCGACGGGATGGTACCGTAATCAGGCCATGACCGCTCCTTCCACATCGATTCCAATTACGTAGCGGCAAAGCATCTGACTTGTCCCTTTCGCATCTCCCATACTGAGAGATCCGTTTGTTGATAGGAAGAAGAATTATCCAACCAAGCAATTTAATGGAAACTTAACCCTCTATTCATGAGGTTTCGGAATTGAACCGGCTTCAGTGTATCGGCTATTTGACTGAGTTTTTTCGGTTATACCAGGCCAATTCCAGGATAGTGCCCTAAAAGGCAAATGCCGGATCACGAGCCAAGTTCGGCCCTTTCGGACCGATAACGCGGCTCTCAGAGAAACAAAATGTTTTTGGATCAGTTTCTTAAAAATGTATTATATGCAAAGAATGCGCTGCATAGAAGCCATGTGCTTGAACACCTATATTATTCACTCCACCTCTGCAGATCCCGTACTTCTGAAACGATTTTTTTTCCTTTGGCGCTACAACCCCAGTTTGGGCCTTAGTCTACCTTCATGAAACTCTTCGTTTCACTTCTGTTTACTAGATCTTAGACATTCGGTAGTATTCCTTGGGCGGGTGATCAGCTCGTCGCAAGGAGACGTACAACAAATTCTGTACACAAACACAGAAAAACGCACACACACACACACAAACGCCAAGCATACATGCCGTGAGTGGGGTTCGAACCCACGATCCCGTCTTCCGAGCGAGCGAAAACAGTCCATGCCGAAATGATTCATATACGGCTCGAATATTCAGTAAGTTTGGCCACCCTTGTAAATAAATTATGCAAGTCATGTAAGCTTCGTTTGCTAACCCAATAATCGATAAATGTTTAATTATTGGCTGTTCATTAACTTCAGTATTGTGAGGCACCGACTGAGGTCAGAGAATAATAATTATATACAGAAAGGTGAAGGTATCGGTCCTGGTCAGTGCTTCATCTCTCTAATATTTTCAATGACAGTCTCAGCTACAGACAAAAATTATATAACTTATTATGTAAAGCTCAAATATGGTTATCACGGTTCAACTGTAGAGTATTTGGAGGGAAGGTGTTGAGTCCTAAAACTTATCCAAAAGCTTGCGTGGAAAGATGAAGGAGAAACTGTCGAAACCGCCGTCGAATGTACTTAGGACAGGGCGGATTAATGCCGAATCGCCTTCGAAAGCACGCTGCACCGTGACAACCGAACTTGTTTTCGCGAACTCGAGAACGCGGAACGCCTTTTGCTGAAGACTCGTCATTCCGAGGGTAAACAACTGAACGTTGCCGGAAGAACGACGCGACTTCAGCGCCCCTGTGGCAGCCATCCACAACTTAGATAACTCCTCTTTCAAATGGTCACTGACTCATGCCATGATGATGGTTGAGAACTGAAGCAATGCGTCATGAAATCGATTCATTCTTTTTTAATAACCCTGTATTTCAGGACAGGCCTTCTCTGCTTCTAGAACCGAAGCCTGCAGTACCTAATCTGAGACGGTGTTCAGTGGCAAGAAACGTAATTCGACAATTGGGAATTCCTTTCTTAATAGTGTATTTAATTTTCTGAATGAGATGACACTTACTGATTCTCTAAAACGGTAGTTCGAGTATTCCTTGCAAAGTGTTCAACTACAAAAGGAGCAAAGAACGCCTTTGATAGGAAAAGATGTGGAACATCAGGATCCAGATCCATAGGATAATTATTCTGCGTCGTATTTACCTCAGGAAGTTTCTTAAAATTTCACAGTGTTCTCAGAACTTTCCTAAAATTTGTGGCAGAATTAAGACAAACACTTCTCCGGGCCTCGATTACAATTCTAAACTTCTTGACTTATCAGAAGCGTTCTCTTTTCCTCTTGTTGCTGAATACGATGAGGCCAAGGTTACTGCGAAATTTGTTACCAATGGTACATGCGCATCGAGCCAAAAGAGTTCGAGGACCACTGTTTTAGAAAATTAGTAAGCAGTATTTTCTCAGCATCTCAACATTACAATTGGCAGTCTCCCTAGAAGTCGATGCTATGCTCCTACGCAGTTAGGATAGCTATGTTGCATAAAACAAAATACAGGGAAAGAAATGTATCTGTGTATATACGTAAATTACAAATTCTTAATTATTATTTTTTACGTCACCATTTAAAAATATTGAACTAAGAAAATGTAAGATACTTTGCCCCTCTTGGTTACAGAATAATCAAAACAGGTATAAAAATATGTGACCGCCTCTGTAGTCTGGTGGTCAGAATTCCTTGCTAGAGATCCAGAGGTCCCGGGTTAGATTCCCGGCGTTACTAAATTTTCTGAGAAGCAGTGGGTCTGGAACGGAGTCCACTCAGCCTCGTGAGGATAATTGAGGAGCTACTTGAATGAAAAAGTAGCGGCTCCGGTCTAGAAAATCGAGATTAACGGCCGTGGGAATCCGTCATGCTGATCACGCGACACCCTCTATCCGCAAAATTTGGCATTAACTTCGCCGACAAGCGGCGGTTGCTCGGTAGGTATACTTATCTTGCGGAATAAAGGCCACGGAGTTTTTTGTTTTATAAAATTATAAATATTAGTAATAAAATGAAAGCGCATATAGAATTAAACTGTACATATGTGTATGTGCGTGTGAAAACGGACATAATAAAATGATGCAATGTGTAAAACCTCTTAAAGTGCCACTTATATATGAAGAATTGGACAATGAAGATACTACGAAAGGCACCATAAACCACAGCCATAATGGAATCCTGCGCCATAACTAATATTTCTGAACAACCAAACATGGGGGTGAATGGGAGAGAAAGCTTGAAGAGAAAATATGACAGTTTGTAAACTCGGGCTCTTTGCTTTTCCCATAGCTCTTAGGGTACATTCATCATGCAAGAGGGCCCTCAATGCTTGCTTATGACAAACTTTTTATATTACTTTCGTATTTTAATAACATGAGACGCAGTCCTATACACACGTACATAACTAACTCAAACCCTTTTATGGGGTCTTGAGGGAGAAAGAAGAAATAGATGTGTTAGTTAACTGTCAATGTAAAATAACTTTGCGAGAAGTTAAATGGGATTTTGTATCCTGTAGAAACTGTATATAAAGGATATTATTACGTATCGCCTTTTGGGAGGTCTAGATTCATGTGATCACGAGGCTGAGATGATCTGTTTGGTACACGACGGTGGATATGGTGCAGACGGAGGAAGGGTTCAGAAGGGTCAGAGGCTAGAAGTTGATCAGATTGTTTCATGTATACATTGCAAATATTTGCTAAACAGAGACCATTTTCCTACCTGCACACAGATTGATAGAAAGTAACCCAAGAAGCTTTACCCGCGTGTGTTTCTGTGTGACCAATAGCCCAGTGCAAACTTCTGCCGTGAAATATTTCATGAAGATAAACTTTAACCGAATCTTCGGTTCCCTGTGGGTTTCAATTTCTCATGAAGGAAGCTATTATTATTGCACGACAGAGGAAAGATTGGAAAGATACGGAAGATACGAAGGCTTAGTGGAACAGTTGTGTGAACTGGAGCAGGCCTGCGCTAAAACTTGATTTCAACTTGTGAACCAGAACCTGCTGGTTGCAGATGATCAGCAGAGAACGGTGTTGTGTCTTGTATCTGAACTCAGAGAACGTCGCCATCAAGATGTTAGCCACCTAGTCACGTAGTAGTGACTAGACACGTGGTTCGCACTGATTGTTGGATTTGTTGGACACTTGTAACTCTAACTTCAAATAAATATAAAGTTTCACTGTTTTACACACACTGTAGATCACTAGATGTACAGCACATAGTCAAAGTCGAAGTTACTCTATGACTAGCGGTTTACCACCCATGAGTTCGTCTTGGCGCCAAACCCCTTGAGACTCACGATCAAACATTTTTTTGCTACTAAACCCTTGTGGTCATAACCCTTATGTAGCATCCTCTCTGATGAGAGGATGGGTTTGTCTCTTGTGAATAAGCTTCGCCTTTGTCAAGTGTACGTATTGCGCATATGGCACCTTATGAAAAATTCTTCCTTGTTCACTGCACACAAGAGCTCTGTCAGTCCAGGCCAGCTTCACGCCCCACCCGCTTTATCATTAGGGAAAAGAGTCCCGGTACCAATTTTATAGGAGACCAAGTGAGCACCAGAGCCAGTCTGAATGCCGTTAAGAAGAGAAAACCACGTTGCCTCTTTCCGGAATTGAATCCCGTTTCCTCCCGCTGTCCAACCCATACACCCTCGGTATACTGTCTGAGCTGTTACTAAAATTTTATCCTGATTCACTTCAAGAGTGATGGACTCAATATTATATAAAAATTAATATCCTTAAAACCAATGTTATTTTTGCTCGTAAAACTATGGCATACCTGCATTATGAGAAACACTTGGTGTTTCGCAATTGAGTAGTAGTTTCATCGTTTCACATAGATTTACGCATGGATACGAATATTTGGCAGAATCTTCGTGAAAATACGAAGTAGAGTGCCGGAGAACTGGTGATTTAAGGGCGCAGATTTCCTCAAGGTCGAGACCGGTAGGAAAAAGAATATATTTGTCAGAATTTATTTCCCTTCTCTTACGTCTCACAGATGAAAAACATACTAAGCAATATTGTGCGATTGCTGCGAATCATAAATATGGACTAACTGGAAATCCGCTTAGGTTCGACGTGAAGGAATATAAATTTCTGTACTCACAAGCAGAAAGTGTTTGTTGAATTTAATCTGCTCTTTTAGAGCACTCATTGTGACACAGCCTGTACCTTCCGTACATATAGCGACCGTCTGAACATTGTGGCGCACACACACACACACACACACACATAACAAAAATACTGGTACAAACTTCTTGAAGTAAGAAAAAACTCTGGAAATATTCCAATTATTTTCAATCTCTACAGTCCATAATACGATTCAGCAACATTAACCTCCTTAACGGTCTTGCCTTTGTGTGCGCATTTCGAAGTGACGGCATTACGAGCGGTTTAACTTCAACTCCCAAACTCTTCTCTCGTTTCCTATGAACCACATATGTTCCATAAATTGTATTCTTTCCCTTTGCCATGAACGCTGAAAAATATATCTCATATTGCGACTGTTTCTATGAGACAAGTGCCCAATTTAAATGATATGGAACGTAAGTTATTTACGCAAGGTCTAGTAGTTTAGAAATGATCTATCTTATGCCATATCTCTCGTGATGCCTGCCGTTATTACGCTGCGCTGCACGTAAGCTGTATTCAAGGCAGTGAGTTTGCACAGTGAGACACACGTTCATGCCAATTTCTGCGATCTCTAAAATTCTATCCTTCGCACTGCCTATCCTGTCGACTAATATTACCCGAAGTAATTTTGTGACACTACTTCTGGATATCGCGTAGGCCTATTGAGCTAGTACGTAGTATATGCTATTTTTAATGTTTCGAATTATTCTANACGGTGCCAAATCCCAGAAGACTGCTTTATTCATATTCTACAACTGCTGACAGGATTTTACTGATTCTCAATATCGGATGGTCCCGTCAGTCCACCTTGGTGGACACGCTGTCTTACACCGATGGAACATTTTTAATGGGGATGGAAGACCCTATTATGGAACAATAAAACTGTATAAGATATTCAGTGAAATAGAAGCATCTATACTACTAACTGAAAATGACAAATGAGGCTCGACGTTCATAGTTCTCTCGTTTAAATTTGCAGTTTACACTATTTACTAGATTGGGAAACAACAACGACTGACCCTTTCTCAACGAAATTATAGTCATAGTAAATATTATGTATTTTTCAACCGTTAGAAATTGTAGCCAGTGTTCTTTTAATACAATTAATTTGTAATTGCTTTGTATTTAGTATATTTCGTTGTCATAAATTATTTTCACATTTATTACATCAGAACTAAATCTACAATAAGAAAATCTTTCTCAGTTTCGACAAAATATATTTTTACGATTAAATGAAATAATCAAATTTTCAGTTTACATTTCAGGCTGCATTCTCTTCTATCCCCAACCGACCCCATTTTGATTGTGATGCCTCTGAGAAGTAAACATCAAGGGAGCTGTCGGGCTCACCATTCTTGAAGGGATCACCCAATCACGAGGATACAACCCGCAGTTGTGAGTGTGGAAAGACAGGGAGAACATGTATCTTGGAATAACACCACCTCGACGGCTTCAGAGAACAGCAGATTCGTGCATGAATGTTATCCAGATGTCTAAGTGAAAAGGAAAAAATAATGGCTGAAATGAGAGGCACTTTACCTACCTACCCACCTACATACCTACAGAGAGAATTATTCATAACCAGAGAAATAGTACTAGAATAATCATTCTAATCATTTTAAGGATGATCGTTAAAGAAACTAAGGATTTACCAGATTATGTAGGGACATATATTCGGACAAATACGAGTATATACACGTATAGCTCCGATGTATTAATTAGTCTGCATATTACTTGTGACGAATACATAGTATATGTCGAATTATGAGTAACAGGCTTCCATCTATAATTCATACAACTCCACTGTAGTTTGGCAACTTTGTCCTTGAGGACGTGTGTCAGTTTCATGCTTGCATATGGCAACGATAACCGCTAATATATACTAATGGAATGTTCATTAGAAGAGGTAAGCATATTATGCACTTGCAAGTTACGTCAGAAGGTCGGTCGGTTGATAGCAGTCACAGTAATTTAATCTCCTCCATCCATCATGTTCAACTCGTCTTTACGAGAGAGAGATAACTGTTCATTTGACACGATCCAATTTACTTATTCTGCAGTGTGTTTCCCTGCCACTGTCTGCTTAGCGTAAAATGTGTGTATATGTAAAAACATACGTAGTGTGCAAATTATCTTATTTCTCCGAATCATTATCAACTAATGATGCAGCGTTCTGCGTGATTTTTGCTTGAAAAGGCCTGAGGATAAAACATTTCTGTGTGTATTTTACGAAGTGTGGTAAATGCCAAGCAGCACCAATCTAGTTTAAATCATCTTTTCAATTAAGACATAAAAGGCTATATGGTACACCTAATTCCATTTCCTCCACTTTCTGAATTCTCTTTCGACACTGTCTCAATATAAAATGGGGCTGTATAGATTTACTTTATTCTATACCGTCACCATAACAGGAAACATGGGCATAATGTGTATGTTCGTCATTTCTTACATGTTTCGACTCATTAAGCCATCGTTAAGTATTTAATTTCTTATATTCACCTACATAACATTATCTTGGCCAGTTTTTACATACTGGGATACAGTGTTTTTAGTAACGTGTAATGTATATGTAAAAAGGTGTGTTCAAATCTCACAAATATTCTCCATTGTTAAAATATTAAAAAATTCAAACTAAAATTAAACGTATATAAAAGATTTTATTATGTTTTATCTGGATGTATTGTGTGTACATATATTTCTTCTACCGATGTATTTCTGGGGGCCCTTCCTGGTCTTGTGTTGATGTAGTATGTGCTTTATTCGCTTGTGAGTATGTGATTGCGTTTTCTTCTTGTTTGTATTTATTATATTTAGGAGAAGTATTGTGTCTTGCAGCCAATCATAGTGGCCGCGCAGTCTAGGGCATTAACTACTTTCGCCCGCTCGAGCACTGGGATCGTGGGTTCGAATTCCACTCGAAGCATTAGTGGCTGTGCGTTTATTCTATGTGTAGGTAGAGGCCTTGCGACGATCTGATCCCCAGTTCAAGGAATCCTACCGACTGTGTACAGGATTACGAAACTGAAAAATCGGCCAAGGTCCAATCAAGGGCTGTGGAATAAATGACGATGATTTTGTCTTGCATGTGGTGGTACGTGGTTGTCGTTTCAGTATGACACGCCGAGAGGAGGTTGTTTTCATACTTCCTATTTTGGTGACGAAATAAAATAAAGAAATATCACACATGCAATATGATACTAAAATATAATATTTCCGGCCTTGTGTAAGCCTATCGTATGAATAATGTACCAAATATTAAAAAGAACTGAAAACAAGTAAACTTATGACTTAGGTACGGTACCGGCATGTCTTCAGCTTTACTGCCGCAGACCTTGAGGGAAAGGAATTTCACATTTGTAAAGCTTATATAACAAAATATACATGTTATTCTTTGTAATAGTGATATTACTCGAAACATGGATGAAATTGTTTATCGAGAATTCCTAAATCATAATATATATCGGTCTGATATTTTAAAATATTCCGAACATGTTATTGATCTCCTTACATGCTCGCTAAGGACAGACATTTTTCGACCATTTCATACAAATATTCTGCTGCTGAAATTCACACATTCCCAGTCCTTAGAAGGGGACATTGTCGTGGTGCTTGTTGGTACAAAGATAGTAATAGTTGCATCAGCATTTAACCAAACTATAAACCTGGCCATTTAAACACACTGTTATATAGATTAACCTCTAATAAATACGATGTACCATCAGCAATTCATACGTTATATATAATGTACTTATAATAGGTCTGTAATTAAAGGTGTGATAAATTTCCGGTAGAATAATGTAGTTATTCAGTGTTCTTATTATTTTCCTTCTTATGTCTTGACGGATTAGTTTCTGCGGTCTGTACCCGTTCAGAATTAATTAATTCTGAAATTTCAGTCTTATAGACAATACTTAGGATTTCTCGGATGAAGGATCAGCCCTCAAGAAGACCGCTACCTACACAGGACAACAAAGACACAGGATAAGCGCACACAGACATTCATGCCTCGAGTGGGATTAGAACCCAAGATCCCAATATTTGCTCGGGCGAAGACATTCACGCCTCAGACTGCGCTGCCACTGTGATCGGCTTTATTCAGTGTTACAAGCGTGAAATGTGTGAATTGGAAAAGTACGAGTATATAGAAATTGCTTCCTTAACATGTTCAGATCAGTGCGAGCAGGAATGTAACACAGCCTGAAGATGAAGAAATGAAGTCGAAATTGAGTACCTGAGTAGCTTTCATTCCATATTGTGACGTATAGACCCATTGCTAGGCAACGACTCGATAAACACATTCCCGCGGAATCATGCTTTGTAAACAGCACGTTGCTGGGTAATGCGTACAATACGCGACCATGACGGGCATCCACTTCTTCGCAACGGAGCGGTAAACATGCCTACGAATTGTTGAGAGACGACGTTTTCCTTGGCGTCCACTCCGAGGCTATAATAATGCAGACAACATCTGAACTTCTAAATTGGTTCGAACTGTGAGATTTTAAGATAATCAGCTGTGATGAAAAATTGAAATGAAATATCTGCGATTTTAGTGGATTCAAATCTCCAACCATGTGAACAATGACCATGAGCAGAAGCTCTTTCTTCATAGACTTCCACAGAGAGGACAGACGGTAGTTCATATAGTATCGTTAAATAACAAGGGAGTCAGCCACATTTTAAATACACGCGAATAATCCTACACTTTTATTTGTTTGCCTGTTCTCCTCTTTTCTTGCTGACATTATAATATTCTCTGTGTAAATATGTCGAATGGAATATCTTTTACCTTTCTAGTTCACTGCTGTGATGCAGATTTAGTACCGTGGATTGCATTAAAGTCGGTTTATTTTTAGAGTTGGAGTAATGATACTGAAAGAGGAGTGGATAGATGAACATGGAAAGAGACAGGGAAAACGACTCGTTTAATGGCGCTTAGGTGGCACTTACTATCAATTAGTAACCTGCTTAAATCCTCTTTATCACACAGACTTAATAAAAGTTGGTGGGATTTTATGCGTCCCCATCTCTACAGAAAATGTTTGTCCCTTCCGTGTTTATGAAAACAGTTACGAAGAGAAATAACCATTTGATCTTCGCGTAAGTTTAGGTGTATGTACTGCCACCTCCAAAGAAACTAAGCTTATGTAATAACCATGACTGTCATTTCGGAAATAACCTTGACTTTCTAAACACATGATTCTGGGATCTTTATCCGTTTCCGTTGTCAGATTTAAAGAAGGAAAATTTCCTAATCAGCTGGTCCCGTGAGAATGAGCTACATACTTCCCTTATATCTGACAACGGAAATAGATCCATTTTGTTAAAAAATACTCAGGAGAGTGAGAATGGGCTAAGACAATGCTCATGGATATTGTTACGCACCATTGCCAGAAACCTTCAAGTTCATGTTCTTCCTTCGCGACCTCTATTAGAGAAGGCATAAACATGAACAAGTTTTCGAGTGTGACTGTTGTAGAGTGCACTTCATAATCAGTCAAACGTTGTGACAAATTGAATGCGAACTTATGAAAGCCACTCACAAGAACTAACCACCAATCACTATACTAATGATATTAAAGCACTTTAACTCTATTACTTCGTGCATAATTGATTAAATTATTGAATTCCTGAATGCCTCTTGTTCTGATATAAGGAACAAACACTGTGAGGACCGCGCTTAGGAGGAAATCCTCGTGCGAATGAGGTCAGCATGTTATTGTCATCTGTTTATATTTACTCCACAGGTTTCGGAAATAAAGAACAGCCTCCTCATATAAGTCAATCCCTGAGTAGTCGACTGCAGTCTTTTGTTTGGTCGTTTCTTTTGCCATGTTCAATACAGTTAAACTTATGCTTTAGAGCAGTTACAGTTGCACGTCTTTCGTAAGACGGCGAACCACCTGGATGCACTCTTTCTTCTTCAAGTTTACCTTGGCCCTATTTTCTGTTATTCTTTTTTGGAAACTGTTTACGTTCCAGAATTCGGTGTTTCAGAGGTTTTGCTTTGTTCAGTGTCTCTTGTCCAAGTAAGAATTGTGCTGCTAGATGCGCTTCAGCTGCTAATGTTGTTTGTAGGGACGCTGACGTAATTCCTACTTTCTTTTTTCCTTGGTACTACAGCCCCAGTGGGCCTATGCCTACCTCCATGAACTTCTCCGTTCACTTCGGTTTTTCTAGATCTTACACACTCGATAGGACTCCTTGGGTGGGCGATCAGCTCGTCGCAAGGAATTCCTACTTACTAGATCATAATTGTGTTCAATGTGAATGTGTATGTATAATGAGGCATTATATTTAGGGTGGCTGTACTTACGAATTTTTATCATTCTCCTCTGTGAAGACACAGTGAGAAGTGGAATGCCTTAATTAGTAACTACATTATTATTACGTGTAGTTATCATTTATTAGTGTTCAACCAATCCAGTCACCAATAAAAACCCTGTGTGTAGTCACTAACACGTGACAGTATTAGGCTGGGTGCACTACACCATCCTTTTACTGATAATGGAAGCAAACTTCCTTGGCAATGGCGATGAAATTCTCTAGTAAAAGAAAAACGCGCCGCATTGTTTGATTTATGCCATCATCTCCTTAACACAAAACGAGGCACGTCTTTGGTATTATGTGCGAGTAATATTGCTTGCCTTATGAATTTGAAATGCACTTATTACTTTGGGCCCCCGAGTGTGACAAACTTAACATTCAAAACACAAACAATTGTCTCCTGAATACAAATTTGTAGATTCAAACTTCTGAACTTATTGCCAGCAGAAAGCCACAATAATTCTGTATTTCCGTCTGTCTGCTCTAACACGCCTTGTTACAAAACAATTAATTAATTATGTATTTAATAAGGCAGGGAACTTGTTCAGAAGCTGATAGTCACTCAATTGGTACACTCTCATACAATATTTCCTTAAAAAATCTACTTTAGTCTTAATAACGGAAGTACATAAATTAAGGATGTTTGAGAAATGGTTGCACACAAGACTTGAGCTTGTGTGGGAGAAAGTAATAGGAGGTTGGGAAGAGTTGCATAATTTGTGCTCATCTCAAAATATTACTAGGATAATGAAATCAGAGAGAAAGAAGATGGGTGGGACATGTAGAGGGCATGGGAGCGACGGCATGTACACGAAGCATTCTTGTCGAAAAACCTGAATAGGGTAGATTACTTGCGAGAGTAGGTGTGGATAGCACTAAAATTCATTTTAAAATTCGGGGGCGAGATTGTGAACTATGTTAAATTTTCTCGGGATACTGGCCAATGATAGGCTTTCGTGAACACTGTAGGGAACATTCAACTTCCATAAAAGGAGAGAGTAGATGAGGGCCTATTAATTTTTCTAGGAAGACTCTGCTCCAAGGAGGTACTGAATATCACATTTCACCTACGCCAAGGTATCTTAAGTAGCTTCTTCGCTTCAGGTTAAATGAGGTCTGTGGGGAATCATCTCTCTAGAGAAACAGTAGTCTGTCAGCTGCTCACGTAAGTTCCGGCCATCTATAGAAATATGCAGGTTATTACTGTACTCACAAGGAGCTGCTTTCAAGAAGAGATCGAGAGGATTGGTGCAGTGGTGATTTCTATTCATATCCATGTTTCAAATTACCTAAAGTTTAAATTAAATCCATGCCACCGTGGTTTCGCTGGATCTAAATCTAACATCACCAATTTGGTAACTTGTCTTTATTTTATTACAATATTAATCGCCTCTCAGCTACAAACTTATACCATTTATGTTGATCTTGGCAGTGCTTATGACTTGCTTCCTCCTGTCTGCGATTGCATAAGCTTACCGTTTGTGGTTATCTTGTGGTTATGTAAACTGGTAGCACAAGTACCTAACTATTTTTTATTGCTAGTGGGGTGGGATTAAGTCCCTTGTACTGCGGCCACTTCTGGCCTATTGTACCAGCCCCAGATGTTAGGTGAGGGTGATTGTGGAGCAATTGGTGGAATGAAGATTGGCAGGGGAAACCGAAGT
>NW_019719359.1:658573-680085 GCF_002891405.2 Cryptotermes secundus | reverse complement strand
CCTCTATAGCAGTTTTTACAACAGAAGTTTGCAAAGAGGAAGAAGGAAGTTTTCACCATTCACCAACCTTAGTATTTCCTGGGCAGATCCCGCGACGCAAAGAACGTCCATAGTAGCTAGCAACTGCCGCAAGTCTGCACAAGCACCCACAACCTCCCGCCACCTGTCATGACCACGCCTCAGTTCTACCAACGTCCATTTACATAAACGACAGTAACTGAAGAGGAGACACTCGATAATGTCCGCCAATGTTAGCTTCTTTATTTCCCATATAACGTAGAAACATAGTAATTCTTTTTATTGCTAGTCCCTTGTACTGCGGCCACTTCTGGCCTATTGTACCAGCCCCAGATGTTAGGTGAGGGTGATTATGGAGCAATTGGTGGAATGAAGATTGGCAGGGGAAACCGAAGTTCTCGGAGAAAACCTGTCCCAGCGTCACTTTGTCCACCAAAAATCCCACTTGACCAGACCCTAGATTCAACCCGGGCCGTTGCAGTGAGAAGCCAGCGACTAACCGCCTGAGCTAGGGCGCGGCCGAAGTACCTAACTAACCGACTATATGAGATCCGTGTTACAGTTCATAAATTGCCGTGCTGTTAATTTCGCTTTAGCAGCTGGTGTTGCTTGTAGAGAGCTGATGTGTATAAAAAATCGATTATTTTAATGATATTTTATAATATTATTTTCTTAATTATCAAAATATTAACTGTGCCCAAGAGGAGTGGATATTGGGTCTCCCACTGCCTGATGGTGTGACTGAACTAATGGAACACTCAATGCTATCCAAATAATAAACGTTACCTTTATGATACGGTATTTAGCATCCCGTTGCAATTGTTCAAATTATAATCCATTGTTTATCTTCCGTCAAAATTGCAACACTTTTACATTCTAAACTTCAACACTACATGTTCCGGCTTCAAACGGCCATCTTCAGGTGTTTTTATGTTGCAGATATTTTACTAAAACTGTGATAAAACTGCTATACTGTTTTAATTCGTGTTAAAATCACACGCTGTAGACTTCTTAAGTAAGACGAGATAAAATCCTTTCAAATGTAGTGTTCAAATGTAGAATGTAAAAGGGCTGCAATTTTGACGGAAGATAAAACAATGGACGCTAACGTCACCTTCTTCTGTCTTTGTGTGCTTGTATATGGGTTTGTTATTTCTGTTTTTTTGTTGAGATTTATTTAATATCGGCATTTGAGTTGCTGAGTAAGCATTTACATAAATAAAGAACTGAATTATTATTATTAATACTATATAAAATGCCTAATTCTGTATTATATTTACAAGTGTTTTGTTCTGTCTTTCTTCTTACTCGTGTTAACTTTTTAATTGGCCCCTGGCCTATTAAGTTTGCATGTAGTAAATAATAACTAAATTTACCTGAATCATTTCCATTATTCTTATTATTACGCGTAAAGGACCATTCGCCTTCTCTTCAGAACCGCCTGGCGAGCATTATTATTTCGAAGCATAAGGTCTGTGTGTTGGAACCCGATAATATTGTGTAGTTACACCCCAAAACTTGCTACATCACTCCCTGACACTTTTCGGTATTTAACTCTTTCCCAAGATTTTCTTTTGTCTTCTATCTACAATTCGCCACAGCCGGAATTACAATAACAAAATTCGTGTCTACATCCACATTCTGTCTATAAAGCAAAGTAAGTAAAGCTATCCCTGTAACAGGCAGTGGAGGCCCGTAGGGTTGTGAGACGTCGAGGCTCTCACATTTCCTAGATAATCGGCCCATAGATGGCTTAAGATTGTCAGCCTTACCCGCCCACCGCCCTTTACCCCCAAGGATATTCCAAGAATATTACTGGTACTCATTTTTGTTAGAGGCTGTGTCAACCCCGGGACCATAGTGCGGCTGGAGGGATTGGGTAAACTGAAAAAATCCACTTCATCGGGATTCGATCCCGCAACCTTCCGGCTTGTAGCATAGTGCCCCAACCAACTACGCTACCGCGTGCCCCCACATTCTGCCAATACTGAAAAAAAAAGCGGCTAACTTATTTTTCCTCTAGAAGTCAGCATTCGTCAGCAGCGAACAGGGTGAGCTTTGTAACCCAGCATATTGCTGCCGAGGATCCAGAACCGCTCCTAACATAAATGAACAATTTGATCTCCATGTAGATGTTTTCGTCGCTTCCTGGTAACACTTGCTCTAAGGTACTCAGGTTGAAAGTTAAGACTCGCAGATTCAGTGGAATTATTTATCAATACAGTAATCCTTAGAGTAAAGTAAAGTAAAGTAAGTAAAGATATCCCTGTACCAGGCCGTGAAGGCCCATAGGGTTGTGAGACGTTGAGGGTCCCACATTATCTAGCCAATCGGCTCATAGATGGCGGTAAGGTTGTCAGCCTTACGCGCCGGCCGCGCTTTACTCCCCAGGAAAGTTATTTAATTAATTCCTGGTACTTATTTCTGTTAGAGGCTGAGTAAACCCCAGGGCCTAGTGCGGCTGGAAGGATTAGGTCAACTGGAAAAAATCCAATGACCTCATCGGGACTTGAACCCGCGACCTTTCGGCTTGTAGCATAGCCCCTCAACCAAATTGTAGTTACGACCTGTAAGTGGCAGATAAATCTAATTACCAATCCGAACCTCGTCTTAAGTTATTAATACACGTGGCAATATCTGAAGAACTGAATTGAGTTGAAATGAAATCGTTCCCCGTGTATGACAGAATTTACTTTTCCATTCCGTCAAATAGTGACCATATGATTTTTCCTTTTCAAATAAAAGTATTAAATCTTAACGATACCTACATTTTATGTAACGTCTTGATTCTCCTGCGCTAAGATGGGATTTCAGAAAATAATCAAACTTCGATTTAAGTTTCGTGTAGTTTGAGAGTTACAGTGGAAATTAAAGGTTGTAAGCAAGCTTTTCTCCTGTATTTTGTGCAAATCCCAGTATTAAATTCCTACCCAGTACTAGCAGAAAGTTCAGAGAAAAACTTTGCGGGGGGACATATACCCTCTACTTCATGTTTAATTTTATTTACTAAGTTTGAATACATAATAGGCATACTTGTCACACGCCCGGGACATGCCATTCCAAGTTTCTGTTTATGAAGTATTTATTCTCCACGTAACTGCTATTCAGCTGGAGGACTGATGTTTGGGGGTTGTGGAACTGTGTGCAAGGGGTAACGGAGATAAATTAGCAACTACTTCCTCTTGACCGCAAATGATGCTCCAACGTGTACCTGTGTGTGTTAGAGGAAAATTTACTGCCCTACTCTCTGCATTACGAGTCTGAAAACTCAAGGGACTCCGAAGGGAGAAATATATCTGAAAACATAAGGGCGGCCACATTACAAGACAATTTAGCGATATTTAACCTACCTACCTTTCTTATACAAATAAAATAGACTTATGAGATAAGCATATTTTGTGTGTGTATGTGCGTGCGTGTGGGCATGTGGGAATGCGGGCGCGCATGAGCGGGAGCTTTATGTCTCCTTCTTTCAACGTTTGAAACATCTGACCGATTTTCATGAAAACTGGTATAAATCTGTGCCAATAGAGGCCATCCTAACTTGAAATATTTAAAATTCCTACACATAGTGACAGCAATAATTCAGACATCGAACCTTTGTGGTTATAAAGACTTAAGCGCCACTTTATTGAAATTATGTATGATAACAGATTTTAATCGATCTATGATGTAGGAAGCTAACGTCCAGAGTTCAATCCTTAGCGACGTAACTATAATGCATATTATAGGCTCTAGGATTCACCGTATCTCATTCGTGTTGTGAAAGATCTGTGGCACGGCACTCTAAAATAAAGGTAAAATAATTCGCAGTACAAAGAATTTCCCTACCCCTTTAGGAAGGGGACGCTTTCGCCAAAAACAAATTGCAAGAAATGATTTAAGTTGGAACACGTGCACAGGAGTATAACAATATATAATATACGCTACACTCATCTGTGTATGTGGTCTCAGCCCTTATGTTTTATTTTATTTTTTCTTTAATTCGCTTAGTGGAGGGTGGAGTCCAACTGAGTCCACTCGGCACGGCGGCCACTTATTGGCCTAATGTAGCATGCCCCGGGTGATTATGATGGTGGAGAATTTGGTGGAATGAAGATTGGCAGGGGAAACCGAAGTACTCGGAGAAAACCCGCCCCAGCGCCACTTTGTCCACCACAAATCCCACTTGACCAGACACGGGATCGAACCCGCGCCGCCGCGGTGGGAAGCCAGCGACTAACCGCTTGAGCTATGGCGAAGCCAGCCCTTATCTTTAAAGAACCCTTTCAGTGCACCAAATGAGATACTTGGCCCACAGAATACTGTTTCTTTCCTCAGTACCATTGTATTTAATTCTAATCACATAGAATCTCTTGATACAGATCGCGTGTGAAACTATCTGTGGCTTCTCATGTGGAGTAAGGAATGAGGAACTACTTTGTACATTACATTCTGCATAAATTATGTAGCAGTTTACTGATAATATGAGTGGTTTCCTATTGAACAGATGAGGACCCTATATCAGCATATTGTGACACGACCCCTGAAAGCTGCAATCTGCCCATCTGATGGGGGGGGGGGTTGCTGAGCACGTTTCCGTGGTAACACGAAGACGCCTCTGCTGGACGGCGGCGAACTGTTGGAACACGTTTCCATAGCAACGAATCAGACTGAAGAAGCAATGCATTGCGTACATAGTCACGTCGATTCCTAGGCAACGCATACATACGAGGGGGGATCCAAAAATAACCGGAAACGACCTGTTGCGCGCGCATGCTTTGTAGTTACGAGTTGTGCTGCTAGGTGGTGTTAGCTGGGGGTCTCCCGCGACTGTTAGTGAGCTGGCGTCAGTCTGAGTTAAGTGGTTTGTCTGTGGTGCTCTGTTGTGTGCGTTCCTGTTTNCTTGCTCGGAGATGACCAAAGAGAAAACCGCGTGAATGTTTGCCGCAACTTGAAGAGTGAAGTGCAGTTTTCCCTAACAGAAAGCAAAATTTCACGCACACTCTTTGTTCCTTCTGGTCGGCCATCTCACTAATCGCCAAAGGGTTGAAAAAGGAACGCAACAACAGAGCACCACAGACAAACCACTTAACTCAGACTGACGCCAGCTCACTAACAGTCGCGGGAGACCCCCAGCTAACACCACCTAGCAGCACAACTCGTAACTACAAAGCATGCGCGCGCAACAGGTCGTTTCGGGTTATTTTTGGGTCCCCCTTCGTAAACTTTTCCGTTCGCACTAAAACGAAGCTTCAAAACACAGTAACAGCGAAGAACACAGTAAATCTACTGTTGAAGGAGATGATCTACATACGGTTCGACCAGAACCTTCGTCAGGGTGAGAATTGACCAACAGAAGATAAAATACGACAGACGACAGAGAGAAGTAAGAAGGAGAAATCAGAAGTTAGAAGTGAAGTTTTTATTTCATGTGGTCTAGTTACAGTAACCTTTAGCATGTTATCATTGTTCGTAGTTGGGAAGTGTTATATTTAGAGTAAGACTGTGCTACAACTAATTGTAGTTCCGCATGGTGAATAGCCAATAAATCGATTCATCTAATCAGGAAACTAATAGTCACTCGTCGCGTTACCAGGATATGTTACAATATTATGCGCTAAAATAGGATTATTATCTTTCTTCATATATTTCTTATATTCTTTTCTTACAAGTAAAATTCTTAAAAAATTTGAAGAGGAAAAATAAAATCGTTTTCATCTCTTCATAAAGTATACAAGTGCGTATGTTTTCCTATAGTATGTTGTAAATTATTTTAAAGTTTACGACCCATATATATCATATTATTATAATTTTTAAATGAGTAATGTAAGAGTGAACATAATTCACAGCTTTATTACTCATTCTAAATTCTAGAAAAATACTAACATAACAATGAAGCTATAGTAATATACATTAGAAATTTTGAAAATACAGTATTGGAAAACTATCGACGAACGGATTATAGGCCGCGGCAAGTTAATAACATAGAAAGGAAGTGCTTCATTAAATTCCTCTATTTCCAGCTTCACATCAGGGGACAATACATTCAAATAATATAGCTATACGGGACGTGAATATAATCCTACTAGCCTTAACTTAAACACGCTTATTGAAATGTTAAAAGCAAGGAATTCGACGATGCGCTTTGAGTCCCATAAATTACATCTCTTTTCCTATCAGCTTCCGAACATGATCCCCGTACTGATCTTCACACATGTCCAACCACGGTGAAAAACGAATCAGATGTACGAGACATATATCATTTGAAGTCTAAGAAAATTGCGTTGCCAGAACAACCTCTTTTACAAATCAAAGAACAGCCTGGAACATTTCCAGAACTTATCTGAACACGAAGGAAACAGATGCAGGTTTTGCCAGGAAGTAAACACTCGAATCTATTCGTCTGCATAGGAAATCCATCAAAACATAGAAATGGAAGCTTGTCTCTGTGACTGTTTGCTCCAGGACAAAATATTTTTTATTCCGTTCAAAATATCTCGCCTTGATACGAACAATGGAACATCCCCTGAGGCTCTTTACATCTCTCTCGCGGGTTGGTTAATATGTGTGCCCTTAACCTAAAACGGTTTGTTGAAAACTGATTCAAATGCGTGGAAGGCAACCACTTTAATAATTTATATAACCACATTCTGTAACGGATATACCAAAACGGTGTCCTCTTGCGGCAATTTTTACTTCATGACTACAATACACAAAACTGTTATTTTACTCATTGTTGCTTAGGGGTGCTGGCTTCATCTCTCATAGAAACCGAAGCAGCAGCTTTATAATGATCGAGAGCAGGGCTCTGCTGAGGGCAACATTTGGACATGAGGTGAAGACAGCAGCAGGAGTGTGCGTAACGAATTTTATAATTTGTACTTTTCTCATAGGATTCAACAAATCAAGAAGGGATATGCTGCGAATGCATTCAAAATCGTATTGGAAAACCACTCGGAAAATGCAGACCTGGAATTGTGGATAATATAAAATGGATCTTAAACGAACTAAAAACTACGTGGTTTTAGTCCACAAGTGAACTATACCGACCGAGCGACCGCCGTTTGTAGGCGAAGTTAGTGCCAACTTCAGCGGATAGAGGGTGTCGCGCGGGCAGTGCAACGAATCCCCACGGCCGTTACTTTCGGTTCTCTAAACCGGATAAAATGGATCTTAAAGAAGAATATTTGAGTGTGTGTTCGGGTTACTGGTACAGACGACTGATGTTTATCGTATCGTGTCCCAGTCTTTACCTGCTAATGCTATAAAATAACTCAAGGGATTTATTCTTAATCCTTAGCTGCTCGGTATTCACGATCGTTCATGGATTTCAGTAGACGCTGTAAAATTCGTTCTGTTTATTTGTTTATTTACGGTGTAGTTAACGACGTTCTCACTAGCTCAAAGTACATACCGTCAAACAATAAGATAATCATTAAACGCTGAATTATAGGGGTCGTGGAAGGAAGCAGTGGAAGTTCCTTCAAGGTATTATTACATTTTTCGGAGAAACACGAAAACGTAGCTCAGGATAGCGGATTTTTGATCGGAGATGACTGGAAGTATGTGTGCTAATTATTTACAATTATCTGTAATTATAGGTATTAAATGTGTATGGGAGCCTCGACGTCTCACAATTCTATGGGCCGCCATGGCCTCTTATATGGATACCTTTATATTTTTTAGATGATCACTAGATCTACTACTGTATATTGCACTTCACAGTCCGTCAAAAATGCAACAAATTTTTCCTTCTTTCACTCCCACGTTCGACATATGTTTCGGCCCTAAATGGTCATATTCAGGTGATGTGTCTTATTATGCTGAAACTGCTACAGTGCACTAATATTGTCCATTCGTCGCATATGTGATTGCACGCTTCACTGTATAAAACATCATATTCGTAGTCAATTGGTATGCGCTAAAACAGCACACGCTGTACTTCACTTAATTTAATCCAATATAATTTATTAAAATTTTCTATTATAATTCTTTTAAATGTTGTAAAATTCTTATTACAACTCACAATGGGCGACATTCGCTTGTTTTGATCTGTATCCTTTACTTCAAATATTTCATATGGCAGCTTGAAGCGTGCAGTCGCATTTGCGACGAATGGACAATATTAGTGCAGTGTAGCAGTTTCAGCATAGTAAGACACCTGAAGATGGTCAACATTTTGTGTCGAAGGTGAGAGTGTGAGAATGAAGGGACAATTTCTTGCATTGTTGACGGACTGTGCAGTACAATAAACAGTGTTCAAATGTAGTAATGGAACAGGATGCTTAAATACATGATATTCACTAGAGCTACATGTTAACCACGAAGAATAAAAGCAATTTACTTATTGGAATAAATAAATATACATTGTTCTTTAGCTTGTGACTGAACTGAATTTCATGGAGTACTGATCTTGTGCAGAAAGACACAATCATTGTGTGTCTGCAGGGAATTGTGAACAAAAGAGAGTTAAGATATGGACGGAACGAGAAAAAAGTAACTTCTGTGGCAGTGAGAAAGAATAATGTTGGCCACTTCCAGTAAGTTCAATCACCCCCTCCCGACTCAACACGATACCCTGACAACGGGAAGTAGTGTATAAGTCACACGGTGGGCGTGTGCAATTCCTTTTCCACATGTACCGGACCCACATTTCTGTGCTGCCGTAAACATCGCCGTTAAAGAAGTAAACATTAAACCTTCATAGTATATAATGTTCGAGTCTTTCCTTTAGTGAAGAAATTTGTCATTTTAATTCCACCAGAAAAAGGAACAATTCAAAGTAAATAGAAAAGTACAAAGGAAGAAAAAGCGAAGAAACACAAATAACAGACAGCAGCAACATTTATCGATGAAAGAAGAAAATTGCGACAGCAAGGAAGAATAAAAATAAATTAATATGAAACAACATACTACACCCAATTACATACGTGGGCGAAGTATTTTTGAAGGCTAAATGATAAGATAACATAAAGGACGAAAGGAGGCAATGTTATGCCACTGCGGAAATTTTTAACTAATTTGAAAACAACAAAATGAGTGTTTAAATCAAACGAGTAATAGCCAATGTTCGCCATATTAATTCAACTGATGGTACTATTTACAATTTATGATTTTTTAATACGTGGTAAAAATTCCAACGTTAAAATGTTCATAACTGCAGCCAAATACTAAATGTTCATTAATGCTCTTAAATTCCATGTATTGAAATTCGCTGAACAAGAAATTAGATCAATGACTTCTATGGACACAGAATTTCGTAAAGCGAAATTTGTATCGAAAGAATGGTGCAACCAGGAAGAATAAGTACTGTACAGAAGGGTTGCCTCATGACGGGCAAGGCTGCTGGAGCCGCTGATGCAGCAGTTGCACCGTAGGTAGGAACTTTATAAAAGGCCGCGCCATAGCTCAAGCGGTTAGTTGTTGGCTTCCCACCGCGGCGGCCCGGGTTCGATACCAGGTATGGTCAAGTGGGATTTGTGGTGGACAAAGTGGCGTTGGGGCAGGTTTTCTCCGATCACTTCGGTTTCCTTTGTCAATCTTCATTCCACCAATTGCTCCACAGTCACCTTCACCTATCATCTTGGGCTGGTACAATAGGCCATAAGTGGCCGCGGTACAAGGGACTTAGTCCCACCCCACAAGCAATAAAAATAATACTTACTTACTCATGGACCTGAGCCCTTCTGGAGGAGCCGCCAATTCTGCAGCTACTCAAGAATTTCCCAGCATTTTATGGAACCCGAAGGTTCATTACCGTGTTCACGAGAGCCCTCCACTGTTCCCTATCCTGAACCAGATTAATCCAATTAATACCATCCCATCCTATCTCTCTAAGATCCATTTTAATATTGTCCACCCACCTACGCCTTGGTCTTCCCAGTGCTCTCTTTCCTTCTGGCTTTCCCACCAATATCCTATATGCATTCCTCGTCTCCCCCATCCGTGCTACATGACCTGCCCACCTCACCCTCCTTGACTTTATCATTCTAATTATACTTGGAGAAGAGTATAAGTTATGAAGTTATGCAGTTTTCTCCAACCTCCTGTCACTTCATCTCTCTTTGGTCCAAATATTCTCCTCAACACCCTGTTCTCAAACACCCTCAGTCTATGTTCCTCCCTTAATGTCAGACGAAGTTTCACACCCATACAGAACTACAGGAAAAATTATAGTTTTGTATATTCTAATTTTTATGTTTTTGGACAGCAGACGAGAAGACAAAAAGGTTCTGGACTGAATGGTAGCAAGCATACCCGAGTTCAATCTCCTCTTAATTTCCTCCTGAATCAGGTTTCGATCTGTTATCGTTGTTCCAAAATATCTGAATTGTGCCATATTTTCAGAATATCTGTCTCCTATCTTTATATCGTGATTTTGTCCTGCATTTTGGTGACGAGACAGCAACATATATTAGTTTTCTCAGTGTTTACTTCTAGACCAACCTCTTTACTTGCGTCAATTAAAGATAGTTTGTTTTTCTTTATGGTATCTACATTATCACCCAGTAGATTCACATCATCGACATAGGCCAACAGCTGATGTGTCCTGTTTAATTTCAGTCCCACCTGGTTTCACTGGACCTTCCTAATGGCATATTCTAGAGCAAAGTTGAAAAAGGAGTGGCGATAAAACATCTCCTTGTTTTACACCATTCTGGATGGGAAATTTATCAGACAAATGTTTACCTACACGGACGTTACCATAATTTTATCTGTGGAGTGAAACAGCGGCCTCGCGATTTAAGGCATGAACTGACTTCGCCCGCTCAAACACTGTAATCGTAGATTTGAATCCCACTTGAGGCATGGATGTCTGTGCGTTTGTTCTGTGTTCTTTCTGTCCTGTGTGCAGGTAGCGGCCTTGCGACTGGCTGATCCCCAGTCCAAGTAGTCCTACGTCTGTATAAAAGATCAAGAAAGTGAAAAGCGGCCAAGGTCCAAGAAACGGACGTAGAGCCATAGATGGATAGACAGCGCAACAGTGCGAGACTAGGTACGGCTACTTCCACGTGCGATAATACGGCATTAATTTGTGCATAATTTAGGTAAAGCATGTGAAATCGCTGTAATATAGTGCTGCATAGATATAAGCAACTTACGGCTTGTACATTCCAGTTTCTTCTAATTTTATGTGATTTGTAGTTGAAGCCTAGTTAACTGTTCATTTTCACTATTTATTTTGATGTCCACCACGAATCCCACTTGAATAGACCCGGGATCGGGTGGCACACTGTTCCGTTGGACGCAGCGAAAGCTTGTGCGAGCCATATCCGACTCCGAAACTATAGTTTGGCAACGCAATGTCATTAATTATGCTGTTCAACTGCAGATGTTAGGCAACATTAAACTCTGTTTAAGATGATCAAGAATAGTGAGCAGGTTCGGAAGATGACCTTGCATGTTTAAAAACAACACAATAATCCTCAGACACGACAGTCAAAAAGACAGCCGTGATTCAGACATAGAAGCACTTAAATTTTGGCCGTACCATATCTCAGGCCGTTAGTAGCCGGCTTTCCACCGTGGCGGTCCCAGATCAGGGAATGTGAGATTTGTGGTAGACAAAGTGGCGCTGGGGTAGGTCTTCTCCGAATACTTCGGTTTCCCCTACCCATCTTCATTCCACCAATTGCTCCAGAATCACCATCATTTGTAATCTGGGGCAAGTACAATAGGCCAGTAATGGCCGCAGTACCAAGAGGACTTAATTTCACCCCAATAATAATAATAATAATAATAATAATAATAATAATTTACAAGTATAATGTTCCTACTGGCATTTACTGTCTTCGCTCACTTGGAAACCGGGATCGTGGGTTCGGATCCCACTCAGGGCATGGATGTTTAGTTTGTGTGTGTGCGTTTTTTTTGTTTGTGTACAGGTAGACGCCTTGCGACGAGCTGATCACCCGCCCAAGGAGTCCTACCGAATGTGTAAGATCTAGAAAAACCGAAGTGAACGGAGAAGTTCAAGGAGGAAGGCCTAGGCCCACTGGGGCTGTAGTGCCAAGGGAAAAAAATGTACTTACTATCAAATTGAAATGACATGAATAAGAAAATTATTTGAGGGCTGAGCAGAAACACGGCTTCTGCATCGTGAGCGAGCGATGCGTCGATTGCCAGATTTCATATTCAGTCAACTTGGGTCATAGTGAACGTGCCCTAATTTGGCACAGTGATGTTTAAGCGCTATGTTACAGGAAATATTCCCCAATGTCTAGGTTACATTCTTCACGTTTGCTAAGCAGACACTGGCTCACATGCTTTAGTTTTCCTATGGATATACGAGGACGTTCAAACTGCACTTTGTGTAGGTTGCATCACAGAATGTCTTTCGATATCACCACAAGAGTAAATCATATGAATTAACATTGGGAGGAGATGACCATCAACCACGACTTACAGTCCTTTCAACAAACTCTGTTCAAGATTTGATTGGAATAATTGGCGGAATGTGTTTGTAGAACTCTGTCGGTACCGACTGCTTACCGAGGCTTACCTCGTCTGTCAAGGTCTGCAGAATCTGCCTTACATCCTATTCTATTACGTGTCTACAAACTGTTACTGAGTTTTGGCCGCTTTTTCAGTTCCTTAATCTATACACAGTCTGTAGGACTCCTTGGACGGGGGATCAGCTGCTCGCAAGACCTCTACCTACACACAAAAAACATAAACACTAATATCCATACTTCGAGTGGGATTCGAACCCATGACCCTAGTGTTTGAGTGGACGAAGACAGTTCATTCCTCAGACCGCGCTGCAACTGTGATCGGCAATCTACCTTATTCGAAAGGTAAGACGGTAAAGTTACCCTGTAACCCCTGCAATTGAGTCCCATAGGGTTATAAGACATCGAGGCTCCCACATTTTCCACACAATCGGCTAATAGATGGCGGTGAGGTTGTCAGCCTTACACGACGGCCGGCCTCCCTTTACCCTCCAGGAAGATTCCCGGTACTCATTTCTGTTAGAGGCTCAGTCGACACTAGGGCAATAGTGCGGCTGGAAGGATTTGACCAATTGAAAAAAAACAATGACCTCATTGGGAATCGAACCCGCGACCTTCCGGTTTGTGGCATGGTGCCTCAATCAACTACGCTACAGCGTGTCCCTACCTTACGTATCTATTGGACATAATTGCTTCTGCATTAAGCACAAGACTAAGTATCCATCTTCGAATTCAGGGCACATCAAATATAGTCATTAGCAGTGTGCGGGACATAATGGGGATAAGGTAATAGATCTTCTGAGTTCAGATTTCTGTTACGTCAGTTCAAACAAAACAAACCACCATCTCAGGAAAGAAGTTCGCCATCTCGAATTCGCACAAGGCAACAGTTAGAGAAATGAAGATTGTTGGATAGCATGGATAAGAAGCAACGCGCAACTGTGTTTTATTAAGGCCGCATTTTAATGACTTTGTAGCGGAGTTACAGACCACGTACTGTTCAAATGAAAACAATCGCTGCTGTAGTGTATCCATGTCCTATACAGAGGATACTAGCAGAAGACAGAGTCACATATGAATACCTCAACAGGGGATCCCATTTTCAAGTCACCGTTACAAATTCACATAGTAGGTGGCAAATGATGTAGCGGTCAGGTATAGGGAAATCCATGCTTCGGTTCACCCCCCAGATAATCTTCCTGTACAAGGATGAAACACGGAAAACGGAAGGGGACAAAGAAAATAGGAAGAGCTATTAATAAACACAAAAAACACACAAGAGTAAGATACTAATGGATGAAGCAGGAAAGAAGAAAAGTGTGAGGGAATGAACACAAATACGAAAGGATGCAACACACAAAAATGGGGGAGAAAAGGAAGTAAACACCAGAAAACAAGCAAGAGGAAGGTATTAATGGAGGAAGCAGGGAAGAAGAAAAGTGTGAGGGAATGAACACATATACGAAAGGATGCGACACACAAAAAATGGGGGAGAAGAGGCAGTAAACACCAGAAAACAAGCAAGAGGAAGGTATTAATGGAAGAAGCAGGGAAGAACAAAAGTGTGAGGGAATGAACACAAATACGAAAGGATGCAACACACAAAAATGGGGGAGAAGAGGCAGTAAACACCAGAAAACAAGCAAGAGGAAGGTATTAATGGAAGAAGCAGGGAAGAACAAAAGTGTGAGGGAATGAACACAAATACGAAAGGATGCAACACACAAAAATGGGGGAGAAGAGGCAGTAAACACCAGAAAACAAGCAAGAGGAAGGTATTAATGGAAGAAGCAGGGAAGAATAAAAGTGTGAGGGAATGAACACAAATACGAAAGGATGCAACACACAAAAATGGGGGAGAAGAGGCAGTAAACACCAGAAAACAAGCAAGAGGAAGGTACTAATGGATGAAGCAGGAAAGAAGAAAAATGTGAGGGAATGAACACAGACGAAAGGATGCAACACACAAAAAGGGGAAAGAAGAGGCAGTAAACACCAAAAAACAAGCAAGAGGAAGGTATTAATGGAAGAAGCAGGGAAGAATAAAAGTGTGAGGGAATGAACACAAATACGAAAGGATGCAACACACAAAAATGGGGGAGAAGAGGCAGTAAACACCAGAAAACAAGCAAGAGGAAGGTATTAATGGAAGAAGCAGGGAAGAATAAAAGTGTGAGGGAATGAACACAAATACGAAAGGATGCAACACACAAAAATGGGGGAGAAGAGGCAGTAAACACCAGAAAACAAGCAAGAGGAAGGTATTAATGGAAGAAGCAGGGAAGAATAAAAGTGTGAGGGAATGAACACAAATACGAAAGGATGCAACACACAAAAATGGGGGAGAAGAGGCAGTAAACACCAGAAAACAAGCAAGAGGAAGGTATTAATGGAAGAAGCAGGGAAGAATAAAAGTGTGAGGGAATGAACACAAATACGAAAGGATGCAACACACAAAAATGGGGGAGAAGAGGCAGTAAACACCAGAAAACAAGCAAGAGGAAGGTACTAATGGATGAAGCAGGAAAGAAGAAAAATGTGAGGGAATGAACACAGACGAAAGGATGCAACACACAAAAAGGGGAAAGAAGAGGCAGTAAACACCAAAAAACAAGCAAGAGGAAGGTATTAATGGAGGAAGCAGGAAAGAAGAAAAGTGTTAGCGAATGAAAGCAAAGAAACAGGAAACATATCGCTAACTAAATTACCTTTAGAAAAGTGTACGAAGCACACATTTTGTGATAATTTTTCTCTATACGGTTTGTTAAAAACATTTTTGCAATAATAAATATGTAGCCGATTAGGCGAGAGCTGCCCTCGAGATGCGAAGAATTGTTATCCAGAGAGAGACAAGACAAAGGATGAAATCCAATGAAATCTTAAGGAAACGAATATAGCAGAATCCGATGAAAATAAAAGAAAGAGATTTGCTACTGACCGTTTGCTTTCTCTTTAAACAGTTGCGATATTAGGTTACTTTCAACTAATGTAACTTTCCTTGAATTGCGTCGCCATTTTACAATCAGATTGTTAATGCAACATTATGAGGCCGAATTTCATTAGCCTTGCAGCAAAGGAGCAGGACGTTATGCAGACGGAAGTTGCTATTATGTGGGAGGAATACAGCACAGTGGTGACAATGCCATTGGCACAGAAGGGATGTTGATTGATAGCCAAATCCACATCTCTGTGGCGTGGACTTTCCCCTCAGTGTTTACGCGTCTTCAGAATAACAGGGCATCACAGTCAACTACCCACCACAATAGCAATTCAAGTAATGCAAGTCCTGCCATAATTCATACCCCCCCCCAATCATACGAAACACATAAAGGATGTCCAGGGAACAAGAATGTTTACTATGTTGGATCTGAGGTCTCACAACAGGAGCTGCGAAGAGTCCTATCTTCTGGGACGCAATCCAGCGTAGTCTGATTAGAGAAAACCGATCTATCGGAGGAAAACGTCGCCTGTATCTTCAGGGTTGAAGAGTAAGACAAGAAAGAACCAACAAGAAATAGCCAGCAAGCAAAATGTTTTCGTGCTTAGCGTGCTATTGGGTCCTAAAGATGAAGTTTTGTTCCTTCGAAAGGTCGGTTGACTTTCTTCGCACTGCACAGCGATATATTTCAGAAGACAGAAAGTTTCAAGAGCACTTATTCCTTATATTTACTTACTCATCATAACATATTCATACTGCAAGAAAATAATGCACCAATAGGCGCGCGTAACTATGTTTTTGCTGAGACGTTTACAGTTGCTACGTTGGTCATGCGATTTCCTGAATCTCTGGAAGTAGAATATTTTAATAATTGTTAGGGTGCGTTGAAAAAAATCAGTTGGAAACTGTGTTTTCTGTGCGGTCAGTGCCGAGGACCAGCTGCCACTATCAGTCAAATCCGTCCTCTCGTTACAGTGAATGTTACATAAGGATTACGACCGCAAAGGCTCAATTGCAAAAGAAATCTCTGATCGTGAACCTCATGGGGTCTGACGCCAAGAAGAACTGATTGGCGGTAAACTACCAATCGTAAAGTAACTCTGACTCTGACTGCCAGTCAGTCCGAGTAGAGTCCGATTCGGGAGTCAGTCAGTCAGTAGAAAGAGAGAGTCTGCTCAGTTGAGAGTTGCAGAAGCTGGTAGCTGAGGCTGGGGAAAAGTCGGGAATCCAGAGATAGGGGAACGTCTGCCGTTCGAAACAGCTACCAAGCAACGGCTAGTGAAGAACGTGACTAAGAATACTAGTCTGTGTATGATAGTGATTTTCAAAGTGTAGTTATGAGTTGTCTGTTTAAGAGTCCAAAAAATCCGATTACAAATCCAAATCTCGTCTACAGTCACTTCATCACGTGATACTGTCACGTATTCCGAGTTGGCGTGACTAATAACAATGGGTTCTGTATCAGATGATTGGATTTATTGGCACTTCTTTACAATTACAATCGGTTATGTCAACTAATAATCAATGATTGTCTAAGACTCTCTCCATTCCTTACTGGGCCAAGAGCGTCTTCTTTTCCACTGGGATGAACCACTGCTCACACTGAACTGCCTTGAACGGCGTCTGTCTGATGAATCCTCCCTTCTTGTCTGCATGGCTCCTTATATAGGCTAGCTCGTATCCATGGAAGTTGTTGGTTGTCACGAAGACGTGCTTACCGAAAAGTTGGCTACCAAGCAACCGAGGTCTTACTGTTGACTGCATTACCACTAGAATGTGTTAACCGAAAAGTTGCCTGGCAAATGGTCATATTCCATCACAACATTATAATGTTAATACACCTTGAATAAATCGGCAATTGTGCTATGTGTACTGACTGTTCGCATCTCTTACAATATGCTTAAGTGAACGTGCATTATAGAGCATGTATCATTGTCACCTCTTGGCAAAAGCTGGCTCTCAGACGGAGAGTTTCTGCTTGCGTTGATCGTGACGAAAAAATAGTATTTTCCAAATCACCATCCGATTCTTAGCCCCCAAGTAGTTCTGGCACTACTCCTTCCGTCTTTCACCAAGCTGTCGACCTACACTATGTTTATCGTCAGTGAGTTGCAGTTTTACGTGTAAATCGGCTAGGAGCCTTTGGTTTTCGCCTCAAGGGGCAGGCACAATGCTGTTCCGTCTGGTAGCCTCACAATGATTTTCCCAAAATTACAATCTAATCTTTGGGAATATCACCAGTAAACTGACAACAGTCCAAGCAGTGGAATATAATTATAATTATAATTGTGTGAATATTAAAGTGAAGTAATCCCATAATTGTCTACGTCTCACACAAAGAAGGATTTCAATCAAAAAGTATCCACAACCCGCAGTTTAGGAAAAGCCTAAATATTGTAACGAATTTGATCAACGCGTTGCCAGGAAACAGCTCTGTAAACACGATCTACGTGCAATAATGCCATATGTGTCTCAGTGGGCGAATGTTATTGCTCGCTGGTAATGAAGACGTTATCTAGGAATCACGTCACTACTTTTCTGTGTGGTCTGCATTATGCAACAATAGAATTGTGTTTTCTGTGCTTGGTCTGTGCAGAGTGCTTATAAGAGAAGTGAATTCTGAAGCCAGTTGAGTTCAGAGCAGTTACGAGTGAATAACAGCGGTAGATGCACGCGAACAAGCAAGTGAGGAGAGAGCGAATTGCAACTAGAAATACAGAAGAGTACAAGAGGTCAGCCTATGAAGACTTCACGTGTGACCAGAAGATTTTATTTATATGTAATATTTGGAGTGTGTGATTCAGTGAGACTGTTATAGTTCCTGTGTTATAAACCCGTGAAGACTAGTACAGATAGACTGAGAAGGCTAGTACGGATTGATCGTAAATTGTGTAAATCAGCAAAAGCGTAATAATTATTTGTAGTTAGAACATTTAGGTTATTAATAAATCCAATTAACAATCCGAACTCGCTTCTTAGCCACCGATGCATGTGACAATATTGTCAGCGCAGGGGTGACTTAGAGACGGGGTTTGGATCGGATGATTGGATTTATTGCACCTTGTACATTCACACAATTCTGGACTAAAGGTAATACAGCGCAGTCGCTGCAACTGCCATATCCGAAAACTCGCCTCAATTCAATTCCTCTGCTCCTAAGATCATATCCCGGCAGCTGGAGTCTCGATACTCGACTCTTCACTTCGACTCGACCACTGTTCTATACTGCTGAACACTCTTTTATACCCAGTCTTTCACGGATTACGAAGAAAAAACAGACTCTACTGTTAATGAGACATGTTTACTGGTCCGTTACCTAGCAATGGCCGACCCGTTTTGCGCGTACGATTCGCGGGAATGTGTTTACCGAGTCGTTGCCTAGTAATGAGCATACACGTCACAAAATACTGACATAAGATTACAAAACGCAGAAAAGAATAAAACAAAATAAGGACTGATCGATAAACACGAAGTCTCACCACTTGTGACATACCTAGATTGCAATCTCGAATGCCCAAATCACGTAGAATTCAAGAATAGTGCCAGAGAATGGCCCACAAGAAAATCGCTTTATGTAAAGCTTCAAAATCCAATAGCATGTCGCCTCTCATAGAGAAATGATATTTACCTTGTATAATCTTAACAGACGTGCTTACATTCTCGAAACAAGACGACTAAGAAGTATTCTTAAGTATCTTTTCGGTTATTCCATTCATTTTCAACTTCTCATGGTCGTGACCACGGGTTTTCCTATTAACTTGAAGGAAACTGATCCTTTCAATGTAACGGTGAATCTACGTTTAGGACCACCAGTGCCTTATGCTGAACTTCACCGGTTCAGAATTTTGTTGGAAGGAAGAGTGAAGAGAAGAAGAGAAGAATAGGAAGAAGAAGAGAACGGAAATATGGCCCTTTCTTGCTGGATTTGGGGTTCTCACAGTGGTGACTGCGATGAACCGCGCTGCAGTTCTTAAGAAGCCGGACGTTTGAAGGAACATGCCGCCTCCAAGTTCAAGGTCACAGAGTAAGTCACGCAAGATACAACATTACCTTGAATATGGAGGAGGTATTATTATCTTTTTTATTATTCTTAGTGGGGTGAGACTGAGCCCACTTAATTAAAGTAGAGAAGTTGTTGCGAAAATACATAAACAGAAGAAAACCCTTCATTACTGCACACAGTTTTTTTTTTATTTTTTGGGGTGGGGTGAGACTGAGTCCAGTTGGTACATCGGCCAGTAACTGGCCTATTATACCAGCCCCGGATGGTAGGTGACGATGAATGTAAAGCAGAAGAATGCAGTCTTCTGGGATTTGGCACCGTGTATATGTGGTGTTAACCGACGTTTCGGAGGAACGTATCGCCCCCATCTTCAGGGTTGAAGAAAAAGTATAAGTAAATCTGCAAGCAACAACACCGTGAGACACGATAAGGCAGACTGTCTGCCTTATCGTGTCTCACGGTGTTGTCGCTTGCAGATTTACTTATACTTTTTCTTCAACCCTGAAGATGGGGGCGATACGTTCCTCCGAAACGTCGGTTAACACCACATATACACGGTGCCAAATCCCAGAAGACTGCATTCTTCATAGTCACCGCCGTGAAAGCCTCAAATCTTACAGAATGTAAAGCAGTTGGTGGAATGAGAATTGGCAGTGAAAACCGAAGTAATGGGAGAAAACTTTCCCCAATGCCGCGTCGTCCACAATTCGCACATGACCTGACCTGGGACCGAACCCAGGCAGCCGCAGTGGGAAACCGGCGACTAACCGCCTGAGTTATGGCACGGCTCCTGCTGTACACTAAGCGTGGAATATATTAAACCTCCCACTGAAACGAAACTGAAGCTTATGATTAGTGAAAAAATTCCATAAAAACACAGATGTCTCAAATTATGGAAATTCCGATGGGGTACTTAAACGAAAATGTATAAATGATTATGGGTCAGTGTGTAGCTTGTATTGTGCCACTATTCGTCATAATTGTCGAGACAGTTCCATCGAGTCGCAGCGCTAACCAAGATGGAATGGCGGATCTACCCGGACGCCATTAGTCACGTCTACCCTGGGCGTTGCGACATGGTTTCTATAATTGAAAACTGCTATTGGACAAGAGAGGAAAGAAAATTCTATTTATATAGCGCTTGAGTTTCTTATACCATAACAGGTTACATCCGTCATATATTGAGATCGAACCAAATTGCTTCTTTACTTTACAGTTAACGAAATATAAATAGAACTTTTTGTTTTAAGTATGATAAATTGATGTATATTACTTCCTTATATACGTAACATGAGAAAGTATTAGAAATTGTTCTCGTGATTTCGGCGGATTTACATTCCCCCTGAATATGAAAAAGTGGTTTTGGAGTGACGCTTTTATGTGTGTCTATGTATGTATTTATGCATGGAAAGGATACACGCCTCGATAGCATCTGAACGGTAGCACGCATTTTTGTTCATATTCGGCATTTAAGAGTTTATCCGTCACACGTCAGCATCCGGTGAATACGAATGTTCTGGTTCCCAAATCAGCCTTTCAGATAAATCACACAAAACCAGAAGAGTAATTAATTATTTTTATTAAATTTCAGTCATTTATGCAGACCACCCTTCACAACAAAACTGCTTCGGTCGTACCAGTACTAAGGACCCAAATGTTTACGTAATTCCAACATGCCCTAGCTTATATCATCAGCAGCCAACAGTGGTCTACCGGGCAACAATCGATTTCGTCTCCAAGGCAACGTACTCAAGGCCAAAAACTGGCTTTAACGGTTGGATGAATTTAATTTTCGTCTCGGCATTTAGTATTCAAAAGTACAAGACTGTTCTCGTTTCAGTTCAAAGTTTGCGAGGCCTATCAACATCTCTTATTATTGTCACGTATAGGCCGTATATCGCGACAAATAAATTTTCGATGTATTTGATGTAGCGAATTTTATTTCACATTCGCACTCCCAATCACCCAAATTACAGATTTACGATTACTGCTATCTGCAGTATCACAAATAGTACACTCCAAATGCCAGACTACAACAGACTGGTTGCTGGCTAACTCGAAACTAACTTGGAGGTAGCTCGCGGACTGACTCGTAGGTAGCTCCAGGACTGACTGACTC
>NW_019719359.1:618114-657177 GCF_002891405.2 Cryptotermes secundus | reverse complement strand
AAGTAACCGCTGTTACTACTTGGTGACGTCACCGCTGTTGACTCGCGTTGCCTAGCGACCAGGATGCTAGGACTCGGCTAACATCGGCTCGCTTCGGCTTCGCTTGGCGCATCACGGCTGGCGGGGGGGTGGGGGAGGAGCGTCATCCATAGCTCAGCATGTCACATTATAAATTTTCTTCGGGGTCGATAGACACAAATAGATTTCGAATATATTTAATTTGTCATTCTCGCAGATGTTTTGTAAATTCCTTTTGGTAGACATTAATATTACATCTCATAGCAAATAAATGTAGATTTTAATATAAACATTTTTCATTCTACATCCTTTCAAGCTTCTTGAACTTTCATTTTCACACAGTGTATCCTGCTTCATTCTCTCTATATTGAAGTCCAAATTCTGCTTTGTAACTGAGTACTAACTGACCGAATTTATAACATTTAATTCGTATTTCTTCTGTAATTTTTTTACAATAACCTCTTCAAGAGTTTCATACACTCATTTAATGAATATCTTTAATCGTCATTTCTTCTGCGATTTGAGACCATGTAGTCTGTTAAAAATCAAAGGACGTTGTATAGGAATAATGTCGCCTCCATACCCGGGGTCGAGGAATAAGCCAAGCAAGAAATCGTCATGAAGCAGGCAGCGAAATGTGATTGACTTACAACGGACTACATAGAGTTATATCTCAGAAGATAAAAGAAAAAGGTAAAGGTATCCCTGTAATAGGCCATGGAGGCCCATAGAGTTCTGAGTTTTGAGGCTCTCACATTTTCTAGAAAATCGCTCATAGGTGGCGGTACGGTTGACAGCCTTACGCGCCGGCCGCCCTTTACCCCCAAGAATATTTCTGGTACTCATTTCTGTTAGAGGCTGAGTCGACCCCAGGGCCATAGTGCGGTTAGAAGAATTAGGTAAATTGAAAAATCCACTTAATCGGGATTCGATCCCGTGACCTTCCGGTTTGTAGCATAGTGCCTCAACAAACTGCGCTACCGTGTGCCCCTCTCAGAAGAGAGAACCCTTCATAATCATCGTTGTAAGAACTTCAGATCCTCTTGTCTGTATTTGTACCGTAATCATATTGTAACGTGTGGTATAATACACGTGACGAAATGATGGGTTGTAGTTCGGATGACTGGATTTATTAGCACTTTCATTACAACCTCACACTTAAATACAGGAAAGACAGCGCTATGGCTTATTTACATACTTTATATTTCACCCTCTCACACGCACTTGGATTCTCCGCTTTCATTAGTCGTCTCCTGGCAACGGATCTCAACATAGAAATTGGCACTTCAGAACACTATGAAGTCCTCTTGCCATTTCTTGTTCAGTCACTCTGGAACTCAACTTCACTCTGACATTGTCACTAAAAAATACTTAAATCTGTTCAAGTCATAGTTACATTGCGACCGACGGTCAGTCGGTCAGTCGGTCAGTCAGTCGGTCGGTCGGTCGGTCAGTCAGTCAGCCTTGGGGTAGAGCCGAATCTGGGGAATATTTATTACTTCTTTGACAGTTTCGGTCTTGTTTTGTGGGACGCCCTCTCTAACGAGAGGACAGGTCTGGCTTTTGTCAGAGTCATTGCCTGCAGTAGTAAGTAACCCCAGTATTTTAAAGTGCTTCGTTTAATTCACACGTTAAAACTACAGTTTTGTTGATTGTCTTAAATAGAATTTCTACTTGCAGAAACACAGCAAGTTGCAAAAACCAAAGCCAAACACAACACTGTGGGGCGCAGTATTATTCGTTTATTTCGACTGCCTAATACTTAATGTCGAATGAAAACATGAGAAGCCTACGTAAATTACGAATCTTAAAACGTGTGAAAGGAACAAATTCTGGTGTGTTTAAACATACGAGTATTGTCTTTGTCTTTGCCAAAGGAAAGTCGTGTTAGCCGATTTACGTGCCCAGATTCCGATGAGATATATCCCTAATACGAACAAGCGCGAATTTCAGATAAAAAGTAAGGTCCTGGGTTTGCATCTAAGCAAAAACTACCTAATGTGATTTTTTCCCATAATTTATGTGCACTGTCCAGGATACTGCTGGATAGGGTCTCTTGATACAGCATTCCTATAATATTTATTTTACCGGCGTGGACGTAACCACAACCCTAAGTTTTGTTAAATGGTTGATTACTATTCATGGAATCGTAACTAAAATATTAAGTACTAATACTCCGTCTAACGGGGCACGCGGGGCGTAGTTGGTTGAGGCACTATGGTACAAGCCGGAAGGTCCCGGGTTCGAGTCTCGATGAGGTGGATATTTTCAATTTACCTAATCCTTCCGGCCGCACTATGACCCTGGGGTAGACTCAGCCTCTAACAGAAATGAGTACCAGGAATCTTCCAGATGGTAAAGGACGGCCGGCTCCTAAGGCTGACAACCTTGTCGCCATCTGTGAGCCGATTCTCTAGAAAATGTGGGAGCCTCGACGTCTCACAACCCTATGGGCCTCCATGGCCTGTTACAGGGATAGCTTTACCTTTACTTCGTCTAACTTCGCAGTCCATTAACATTTACTTACATGCACCTGATATACAGCTAACTATTAACATGGAGACCAAATCTGAGACGAGAGACAATTCATTCATCAGTAATCTGTCAAGGCGACAGGTCGACAGTCTCTTCCAAAACAGTTCCTCCACTTAATACGATCTAGAGCTTTCTCCTTCAAATGAGAATATCCTCTTCTGTCCCCAAGGTCATCCAGCATCTTCTTACGTCTTCTTCCTCGTCTTCTAGTCACTTATATCCGCCCCTCTATCATTCCTTCAATAACTTATTTTAGAAGGCAGTTACTGCGTAAGATATGACGAATCCAATTAGCCTTCCGTTTTCTTATTTCGGAGAGACGATATGAAATTAAAATAGTTTTATTTATTCATAGTTTGTTTACGGAGGCTATTACCTCCCTCAGACTGTTGAATCATCAGATTATTACCAAATCAGATGCGGTAAGAAGCCATCATTGTCCAATTTCAGACACTATCCCAGAAGTTACCGGCAGAGACCGGAGAGGAATAACATTAAATTGTCACCGTTATGCTCTGAGGTCATAACAAGGGTAAACTAGAACACCGGGGCCCCAAAAATATGTATGGAAAGAATGGTGCAGCCAGGAAGAATAAGTACTGTACAGAAGGGTTGCCTCATGACGGGCAAGACTGCTGGAGCCGCTGATGCAGCAGTTGCACCGTAGGTAGTAACTTTATAAAAACTAGGGCAAGAGAAAGAATGCTGACTCGCTGGAGTTCGCAATTATATACCTCTTCATGTCTTAGATTGAGCAATCATTCAATACCACGATTTCACCAGTTGTCATGGCAAGGTGTGTCGCTCGCCAATCCGATACTTCGAGTTTTAGTGTAGCTCATTAGACGTCGTGCTCATCCTGATCTTCGGCACTAGAACTCAACAGCGAGATCCTCCAGAACCATGGCAACAGTGTACCGGAGCCTAGCGTTCATCTACTTCTCGGCATTCCTAAGTAAGCGAATCCAAGAGGTATTACCGGCGCTCAGAGTGATGCAAGTACAGACCCGGCTCGGAGCTAGCTAAAGAAGTAGCAAATGTAGCTTATACCTACTTTACAGCCATGTATGTTTGTAGACAGTGTATAATAATAATGCAAATAGAGAACCCTAGTTACTTGAGCTTATTCTATAGAAACTCCCCTTCCGGAGAGAGAGAAACGCTACCAGTACAAATATATGGAATTAGGGGTATACCATGAACTGTGAACCCTTCTCTCCGAGGCTTCATAGTCCGTACCGTCCGTACTGTCCTGTGAATAGTTGAAGGCTATCAGGGTACACATGAAGAAGTGGGTTAGATTCGACTGGGGGAAATAGAATGAATCTACAATACACCGCTGCATACAGCCGTCACAGTCATTTTTTGGGCCAAAATTTCAGCTCAAGAGCTCCCAGTTACGAAGACGTAGTGCTACCCGCTTCACAGCGGTGTCCACTCTCTCACAACAAAGCAAACAGTATTAAGGTAACTTTGTTCCTGTGTTTAACTAATTAAGCACTACGCCATGAAGGCGTATGGGGAGTGGATGCATAGATCCACATTTTCTTGACCTCGGCATTAGCAGTGTGAGAGTGGTCAACTTCACGCCCCTGCCCCTTTACACCCGGGGAAAGAGTCCCTGGTATCCATTGGATAGAAGGTTGGGTGGACCCCACAGCCAGTCTGGAAGACGTGGAGAAGAGAAAATTCTTGACCCTACCGGGAATCCAATTCCGACCCCTCGATCGTCCAGCCCGTAGCCAGTCAATATAAAGCAAATAGCATTAGTGAGATAAATATGGGATAGGAATGTTTCAGAAACAAAAAAGAAATGCGTAATTTTTACAATAAAAGCAACACTGAAATGAAGTAATCAGGTCTGGTTATTCAAGAGGAAGGTAGGGAAAGACTGATGAAATATAGCCTATACAAAACTGTCGAGGGAGATGAAATATGCATCCGGATTTTATTTAGGTGTTCTCCACTCTGACTCTCGTCCAAGAGGAAAATACCCTGGTTGAGGTCTTGCATGGTTTCTCTCACAACCGCCACAAAACCAGAAATGGACCATGATCTGTTCCTCCTCAATAGTCTCAATTTCAGTGAATCCTATCACCCTAGCAGAAGATTCGACACGATATATTCGCTGCAATTGATACAGCGTTATTAAATCTCTACGATCCATGCATAATATTAATTTGTTTCCCTTAAACAATACCAGTTATATAATTTTATTGCTACAAATATTAAGACTTATATGTATATGAGTGCCGATCACGGTAGCCGAGCGGTCTAAGGCATGTACTGTCTTGCTCGCTCGGAAGCCGGGATCGTGGGTTCGAGTCCCACAACAGGCATGGATGTTTGGTGTATGTATGCGTTTATTCTGTGTTTGTGTTGGCCTGTGTTTTTGGTTGAGGCCTTGCGACGAGCTCATAACCCGTCCAAGGACTCCTACCGTCTGTAAAATGATCATGAAACTGAGAAAGAGAGAAAAAATATGTAGATGAGTAACTAGAAACAACTAGAGTAAAAAGTTGTACCTGTGCTCAACTAATTAAGCACTACGCCAAGAAGGTAGTAGTGGATGTATAGATCCACATTTTCTTGACCTCACTCTTTGGAGGTGAGTGGTCAGCTTCACGCCCGGGTCGCTTTACCCGCGGGAAAGAATCCCCGGTACCCATTAGATAGGAGGGTGAGTGGACCCCAGAGCCGATCTGAACGTCGTAAAGAACAGAAATCCTTAACCCCACCAAGACTCGAACTCCGACCCCTTGGTTTTCCAGCCCGTATCCAGTCGATATAATGCGTACGTTAACATAAAAATGTTTCCTTTCTGATCTATCGCCTCTGATCATGTTTGTTTTTTCTTTGTTTAAGGCAGATATTTGTCACGTGGCTAGAAACCGCTCGGTGAAGGGGGGGGGGCGGAGGCCCAGTCTCCAATGAATATCCAACTGGGTTATCAAGACTTCCTCATATGGAATAACCGTCTGCTTTGAAGATGAAGTTCTCTGCGAGAAAGTACTCTGTCCGCATTATTCACCACGTTCCTCTACTAGGAACAGCAAGAAAGCAGCTCTACACTGGAAGTGAAGGGAAACCGCCGAGTCACTGGTTTCCAGTTGTTAATTAGCCAGGATAGTAGGAAAAATCTTGAAACAGGTCACAACACACGTGCTGCGCATTATGTACTGACCATTCATTACCCTTTTCTGATCTCATTCGACATATAAACATCATACAGAGTGTCCGGATGATTGTTATCCAAAATAAAAAATGTACGAGGGGCGTTCAAGTTCTAAGGTCTCCGATTTTTTTCTCAGGACTGGGAGCAGACAGACATATGCGGTTTAGTTTAAAATATGTGTGCACTCTTTGTGAATGCGTGACAGATGGCAGCACTGTATGGCACACAGAACTGTAGTGGTCGCGGCGAGAGTGAGGAGTGTTTTTATACCTAAAATGGCGACGTTTTCGTTACAAGAACAGCGAGTAATCATTCGTTTTCTCCACTTGCGTGGTGCGACACCCATTGAAATTCATCGCCAGTTGAGTGAGACATGTGGTGATGGTGTCATGAATGTGAAAAATGTGCGTTCGTGGGTGCGACAGTTCAAAGAAGGCCGAACGTCTTGTGACAACGAACCAAAACAATCTCGGCCTCGCACCAGCCGGTCTGACAACATGGTCGAGCGAGTTGAGAAAGTTGTTTTGGAGGATCGCCGATTGAGTGTGGAAAACATCGCCTCCAAAGTTGGCATTTCCGTGGGATCTGTGCACAAAATCCTGCATGAAGACCTGCGAATGCGGAAAGTGTCCTCCAGGTGGGTGCCACGAATTGTGGCGGATAACCACAAGGCTGCACGCATGGCAATTTGCCAGGCGATGTTGACACGTGATGAAGGCATGAATGGGACTTTCTTTTCATCAACTGTGACAGTGGATGAGACATTGATGCAGTTTTTCAATCCGCTATTGCATCAGCAATTTTCCAGTGGTCAAAACAGACTCCTACAGAAGCGTTCGCAGCGGCCATGGAATCATGGCGTCGACGTTGTGAAAAATGTGTACGGCTACAGGGAGATTACGTTGAAAAGTGACAGAAGTTTCAAATTTTTTGTATGATTATTGTGTGAGAAAAAAAAATCGGAGACCTTAGAACTTGAAAGCACAACGTATATCTCGAAAATGATTGTCATACACGTGTCCGGTTTATATCAGCCGAAAAGGAAAAATCTCCTGGAATGACACGGACCTCTGAAGAAAATGTCATTCGAATTAGAGATGCATTCCAGCGAAGTCCGCGCTGCTAGCTTGCAACTACGTACAAATTCCACGTTCAACAGTGTACGATGTGCCACACGAAAGGCTCCGCCTAAGAGCATACAAGAGTCAAATGATTCATGCACTAAAACCGAATGACCAAGTAGCACAAACAGCCTTCGCTGTGGACATGCCAGAAAGAACTGACGCGTCGCCGGATTTCCTCCGCCAAGTGTGCTTCTCGGACGAGGCGACGTTCCATGTCAATTGACTTGTAAACAGGTACAACTGCAGGATTTCGGGGCTGTCAAAATCCACATGTCAGATTGAGTTGGAGAGAGGCAGCTCCAAAGTGAACGTGTGGACCTGCTTAACCACGACAAGTTGATTGGACTGTTTTTCTTTTCGGAAAAACTGTGACCAGAAATTCGTACTTGGAAATGCAGTAATACCATGAGAAGACTGAGGAAATCCACAACAATTCAAAGAGGATGGCCAACCGTGGGTGGAGACTTGAACGACGAAACTCCAGAACATAATACAAGAATGCTAACTGTTCGCCTGAAACGTCCATATATTTACGTATGGTAAGTATTGTAATTGCCGATCACGGTGGTCGCCAGGTCTAAGGCATGAACTGTCTTCGCTCACACGAACACTGATATCGCGGGTTCGAATCCTACTCGAGGTATGGATGTCTCTGTGCGTTTATTCTGTTTCTGTTGTTCTGAGTGTAGGTAGCGGCCTTGCGACGGGCTGATCCCCCGACAGAGGAGTCCTACCGACTTTGTACAGCATTAAAAATCTGAGAAAGCGGCCAAGGTCTAACAAAAGGACTGTAGAGCCATAGATGGATGGATGCATGGACGGACGGACATATAGATAGGTAGGTGGGCAGGTATTCTAACTGCCGATCACGGTGCCGAACTGTCTTTGCCCGCTCAAAGACTGGGATCGTGTGTTCGAATCAATGTTCGTTTATTCTGTGTTTGTGTTGTCCCGTGTGCAGGCAGCGGCCTTGCGTCGGGCTGATCAATCGTCGAAGGAGTCCTACCGTCTGTGTAAAAGATTATGAAACCGAGGAACAGGCCTGGGCCCAATAAAGGACTCTACAGTCACTGATGATTGAAGTATTTTAATTAGAAGATATAAATGAACTACGTATATAAATTTATACTTGCAGCGTGAGACAGATTCAGAGCATGCCATCAGACCGTTAATATAGAAGTGAGTATTGCCGTTTCACTACCTTACAGCCGAGAGACGAGGCTCGCGAAATTATGTTTTCCATATCAATAAATCACGCCGTCCGACTACCACTATGGGGTGAAATATGTACAGTTTTCCCTTATGTACAGTAGAGAACGACAATAACTCATCGACACACATAATTTTTATAGAGGGAAAGAGAACGTTTCGGGTCCGACAAGAAAGAATATGGAAATTGCAGATTTCAAAGAGAAATTCCATTTGACTGCATCTTTCTTCTCTGTCTCCCACTATATTTCCCCCTATCTCTGAGAGTGCGTCTGGAGCTACCCATTGTCTAACTTACCCCTCCCGGTCCTCAACGACTCTTTTTTGGCTCCTATCTGCCCCTCTTTACTGAATTGAAGGAAAACAGGGGAAAGGGATGTAAAGTGATCCGCTTGGGGATGATTTGTAGATATACGATGTGTACAGAATAATACAAAGTCAACCCCCTTCTACATCCCTTCAATGTATCTCTCTTCTTCGCATTTTTCATTACATGTTTCTAGTAGCCTATAATGAGAGAACTAGTTTTAAATCAAATAATTTCCTTCAATAAGTTGCTCTGGACTCAAACAGGCAAAGGGATTCATATCAGGACCCTGTGCCAGAAGAACGAAGGATCTGTTGAAATTAAACGAAGACCGATTAAGATGGGTAATACAATTATTTACTGGACACTGCCACCTAAAAAGACACCTTTTCAGACTGGGACTGACCGATGACCCAACCTGTGATAGGTGCCTACAAGAACACGAATCAGCTACACATATCCTATGTGATTGTAAGGCCATAGCTTACTTAAGATTTCGTCACCTGAGCCAGTTCTTTATGGAATAAAGTGACTACAACAACGCCCCCATAAATAAAGCCCTACCTTTCATTCGAAGTATAGGATTAATAAAGGGTTAATCCAAAGGGGAAGCATAATAGATCATTGAGGGTCGCGGTGCGAGGGCCGGATTTTATGGCACACCCCTTACACATACTACTAATAAGATGTTTTAACAGCAACAGGGCCCTTCTGTATGGTTTAATAGATTCTTCGATCGAAAAAAATATCTTAGGATTTAATCGGTGAAGTAATCTTACAGTTCAACGATTCTCAGACTTAGTATTATTGCAATAAATGCTTATGACAGTGTTTTTCTCTCGGCGTGCAGCCATATTTGTAACCCAAATGTGTTTCTTCACACGTACCATTAGTTAAATATTACGAGAACAAAAATTAGGCTTTGTTCAGCCCTACTTCGCGCACCTATTGGCGTTTTCTAGTACTTTCCTCGCTAAACTGTTCTTCTTTAGATATTTTAATATTTCAGTAACATACATGTATTGCATAATGAGTCATTTTCTGAACGACAAAGTTATTTCTCATATTACCATCTTATTTTCCAGTTATGAGTGTCAGTTACGATCACGAGGTGTTTCCAAATATCAAATTACGCCCAGTTTCATAATTTTTCTAGTATGAGTTGCAATTAAAACAAAGCTTATGTGAAACATCTAACTGAATATGAAGAATGTGTAATTTATGCACATAGTATAAGACGTAGTGTGATATGGCTACAAGGTATTCTGTAATATGCCACTTGGCCGCGCCATAGCTCAAGCGGTTAGTCCCTGCCATATGCCCCTGGTTTGCGTGTTCTCTCCACAGCGTGTGGTGTTTCTTTACTATGGCAGACATAACTGAAAGTAGGCTACGAACGTGAGGGGCAAGCTGCCGAGTCAAAAAACCCTGGAAAGACATACATTTATGAAAATGGACGACACCCCGTGTGAGGTGATATAATATGCACCAAAATAACGGGGTTATATGGAAACTTTAAAGGATTTCATCTGGTTTTACCTGAAAAAGAGGACTACAACGTGTGATTTTAACACCGACTGAGACAGTGTAGCAGTTTTAACACAATTTAATAAAATAATTGTAACATATCAAGACACCTGAATATGGCCGTTTGGGGCCGAAACATGTAGTGTCAAGGTGTATAATGTTAAAGTAAAATTGAGTGGTGAATGGAAGTGTTGCAACATTGACGGACGTTAAGTTGAACAATTGCAACGGGATGCTGAAATACAGGTTCATTACCATGTTCACAAGCCCTCCACGGGTCTCTATCCTGAGCCAGATCTATCCAATTCATACCATCCCATCCTATCTCTCTAATATCCGTTTTAATATTGTCCACCCACCTCCGTCTTAGTCTAACAGTGGTCTCTTTCCTTCCGGCTTTCCCATCAATATCTTATATACATTCCTCCTCCCCACATTCGTACTACATGACCTGTCCATCTCATCCTCCTTGACTTGACCATTCTAACTATACTTGGAGACGAGTACAAGTTATGAAGCTCCTCATTATGCACTTTTCTCCAACTCAAGTAATTTCTCTTCGATTCAAATATTCTTCTCAGCACCTTGTTCTCAAACACCCTCACATTATGTTCCTTCTCTAATGTTATAGACAAAGTCTCAGACCCATACAGAACCACAGGCAAAATTAGTGTTTTGTATATTCTAATTTTTATGGATTTAGACAGCAGACGAAAAGTCAAAATGTTCTGAACCGAATGGTAGCAAGCATCACCCGAGTTCAATCTCCTCTTAATTTCCTCCTGAATCAGGTTTTGATTTGTTATAGTCATTCCCAAATATCTGAACTGTGCCACATTTTCAAAACATCTGTTACCTATTTTATGTCATGATTTTGCCCTGCATTTATTGTAATATGCCAACATCGAAAAAAATTAATATATATAGCAGTGTGCTATGCTTTGGGAACGCTATATCTGTAGTTACAGAGGGCCTAGGTTAGCTCGTAAACAGTTCCTAATATTCTGATAAATGTCAGCACTGTTCGTAAACAGTGCGAAGATGTATTTAGAAACGATTAGTTAGTATGTAACTGTGGGTCCATAGCTTGTGGATGGAGAAGAGGAACACGAAAACATATACTGAAGCTGTTGTGGACAGGCGGGAAGGGGCTATCTTCAAGTTTAAGGATAGGGGGTTAAGAAACACTAACCTTAAAAACTAACACGTTAAGAAATTTCATTCGGAGTGTGAATGAGACAAATAAGGAAGAATAAATTTGAGATTATAAGGTAAAATAGAATATTTGTGTCTGTTATAGTGTACTTATGACCGCCTCTGTGGTCTAGTGGTTAGAGTTTTTGGCTCCAGATTCAGAAGTCCCGGGTTCAATTACCTACGCTACCAGATTTTCTCAGAAGTACTAGGTCTGGAACGGGGTTCACTCAGCCTCGTGAGGATAATTGAGGAGCTACTGGAATGGAAAAGCAGCGGCTCCGGTCTAGAAACCCCTAAATTAACGACCGTTGGGATTCGTTGCGCTGACCACGCGACACCCTCTACCCGCTGAAGTTGGCACTAACTTCGCCGACAAGCGGCGGTCTCTCGGTCGGTTTAGCTCGCTTGCGGGCTAAAGCAATGGAGTTGGTTATAGTGTACTTACTATTTTAATTCATTATTTAGAAGTGAACATCAGGAAGTCGAGGTATAACGAGAGTGTCTGCATCTTCAGAATACAGGTGCGACTCTGAGATTTCGTGTTCAAATTGATTATGCTCGATACGGAGTTACATATTTTATTACATTTCCAAAGTACATTCACATTCGCCAGCTCTCGGTATTTTCGAATGTGGTGGATCCCCATAGTGTATCTCGGAGGGCCTCTATCGCAATATTTAAACGGCTATGTCATATATATAACACTAAAGGACTCATTTGCCGGTCACGGCAGCTGAGCGGTCTAAGGCATGCACTGTCTTCGCTCGCTTGGAAACCGGGATCGTGGGTTCGAATCCCACTCAGGGTATGGATGTTTAGTTTGTTTGTGTGCGTTTTTCTGTGTTTGTGTACAGGTAGAGGCCTTGCGACGAGCTGATCACCCGCCCAAGGAGTCCTACCGGCTGTGTAAGATCTAGAAAAACCGAAGTGAACGGAGTTCATGTAGGTAGGCCTAGGCCCACTGGGGCTGTCGTGTCAAGGGAAAAAAAGACTCATTTAAATATAAGAAATATAAAGCGTGCCCTTACGGAAATTTTCTACAAATCCTGAAAGTATCCTAAAAATATGAAGGAACATTACACAACCTAACGAAAGACAAAAGCATTATTCTTATTTTCATTCCGTGCAGATCTACATATTGTTTATACATGGGGGTACATTGTAACTATTGCAAGGTCCGTTAAATCTGTAAGAACCCCCTTAACGGAGAAGGGAGAACCATCAATAATGCATTGTTGTGGGTGAGGCAGGAGGAGAAAAAGGAACAGCCATTCTCAAGAGGAAGTGACGTAGTGGGAATAAGAAAACGACAAAGGAGATGAGAAGGAAAAGGGAATAGATTTATATAATGTTTCCGTTTACTGTCTTCGGTTCCGATTTACAAGTCAGAATTTTTTATTGCCGCTCCCTAAGCGGGCACGTTATTTCCTAAAAATCGTTTACACAGCGTCAACGAAATGAAGAAAACGGTCACATATAAATGCATTTATATCAAATGTCATGATGTGCTCTGAATTCTGCTTTTATGTCTGTTTGACCAAAGGACTAGAATGCACCGCGCGACCATAACAAAGCCAATGAGTTTGGTAGCAAAGGGGAACTGGTTTAATAATGTGCTATATAAATATACTTCACTGGTTTTGCTAAAGGCCCTTGTCGACTTCAGTTCAGGTTGACAGCAGCTTTTCATAACTGTTTTTTCTTTTGAGTTTCTTTCCCCCAAAAACCAAAATAATTTTCTTTCTTTCATTTTTATAAGGGGTTTATAAAGGTGATGAAAGCCATGTACGTAGGTAAGAACCGCATAATTAATTATTTGTTCACTCCAATGATCTTGTGCCAAAATTTACACTGAACAAATTATTTTGGGGTTCCGAAATACAGAGAAAATAAAATATTGCAGAAATATTTAAAATAAAAAATCATGTTCATATTGACTGTCTATTAATGGTGAAAAACTAACTTGATCCAAAAGACTTATCCCCCCACTAGAGAGCTATTCACAGGTTCCTAATGGACCAAATTTAAAAACAAATATGAAAATAGTTCGTTTTGGTTGTGATAATAACAATAGAAAGTGCATGCAAGCGAACATAAATGCAGTTGAAACAAGTAGATTGAGGATGATACAACTTAGCAAAAATTCTGAGGAATAAAGTGACCCTGTGCTTAGTTAAGCACGATGCACATTTTTCGAGGACCGAGGTGCAGTTTTAACCACTGTGAACCTAGGCACCAAATATAGGCGAGTAATAAACGACACGCACCAGAAAAAATCGGTTTCCTGCTCAATATCTCACTAAAGTAAGCAAGTACAGCCAGTGGTCGCCAGAGCTCAGGCGGTTAGAAGCCGGCTTCCCACCGCGGAGTCCCGGTTCGAGCTAGGGTCAGGTCATGTTGGATTTGTGGTGGACAAAGTGACACTGGAGTAGGTTTCCTCCGGGTACTTCGGTTTCCCTTACCAAGTCTCATTCCATCGACTGCTCCGCACTGATCATTTTTCATCCGGGGCTGGTACAATAGGCTAAAATAGTGGTTACGTACTAAGTAGACTCAGTCTCAGCCCATCCGAAGAAACTAAAGGAAAAATTAAACTACAGCCTGGAAGACATGGGTTTGATTTCCGGCAGGGGCGAGATTCTTTTCTTTGTCACCACGTTCGGAATGGCTCTCAGGTCCACCGAGCTCCAAATGCAATGGATATCGGGGATTCTCTCTCCCACGGTGAGGAGGCTACCACTTGCCTCCTTAAAGTTCCGAAATTAAAAAATAGATAATTTTAGTTTTCTGCCCATATACCTTCGTGCCGTGAGGTGCAGGGAAACCTCTGCCTGTACCATCACCGACGCCAATCACGGAGCAGTAACGACAGAAACAACAAATGCATATAGCAGTTGGGTGATGAAGTCCGTTAACTTGTAACGCAATGACAGAGTTGTAAGTAAGATATTAAGTTGGGTGACAGAGAAATAGGATGCAATGTAACAGATTGAATTGAATTCTCTCGAATAGGTTCCGATGGAGACAACCCTTTATTGGTGTTAAATCTTCGACGTCTTCAATCGGGTAATTTAATAAATTTACGCAGGTATGTAGGCCAATTACATACTTCACATATAGGCCTACAGACCTATCCACTTGCTCTTCTAAAGTATTGTGATAAATAATACTTTAATCGGAAAACCTTGTTAAATAGGCCATGATAATTAATTAAGCTATCCAGTCTGACCAGTGACGATCAGAGTAGCCGTGAGGTATAAGCATGAACTGTCTTCGCTCGCTCGGAAGCTGGCATCGTGGGCTCGAATCCCACTCAAGGCATGTATGTTTTGTGTGTGTATGCGTTTATTCAGTGTTCGTGTTGTCCCGTGTTTAGGTAACGGCCTTGCGACGGGCTGATTGCGCGTCCAAGGAGTCCTGCCGTCTGTAAAATGATTATGGAACTGAATAAGAGGCCAGGGCTCCGAATGGACTGGAAGAGCCATCGAACAAGAAACTGATCAGTACTGCCAATGCACCTCCATCAACTCCACTAATTCCAACATTCATTTCTAATGTTACAAATCTAGGAAACTTTCATCGCACTTTAAAAGAAATGACATCAGTAGAATTATCGGTATCAAAATCTATTTTTCTGCAGATTTTCATACGAAATTCAACTTTGTCCCTTCCTGTTTCATGTTTTTCTTCAGGTGACAAAGAGTAGTATGTAGTGAAACATGGCCCTATGCGTGGAAGAGATTCCGCAAATATATTTTTTATCTAACGAAAACCGCAGCAGAAATATCCAGGATTTTTGGCGCTTAGCGTTAATAAATCAGTGCCACGACTTTTATGTTATCATGTTATCTAGTGTAATATTACTAAGAAAGATAAAGCATTCCACACAAATAAGGTCCAGTAAGTACAACGGCTGTTCAACTCATTGTTTTATAATATGATTGAAAGTGAAGATCAGGACATTACAACTGATGTTATGTACGTCAAAATGTAGATGTGGCATGGAGGAAAAAATTCCATACATAACTCGGTATCACGCACATATAAATATGCGTCATGAATTTAAGGAAGGTCCTTAACTAATTTTAACCATTTCTATATAAATGACAGTTTGAAGTTACTTGTAATAGCATCATAAAATCCCTTCAGTTTGGTTGAACATCTCTGCGCTATCTGTATAAATACAGATGAAAGCTGGAAAAAGCTTAGGAGATTAAGTAGAATGAGCTAAGTGATTTTAGTCCGGGAATGTGTTCTCATAACCGGACAGTTTGGGGGGCGGGGGGGGGTGATACTTTACCCATCCCCTGTCCCCATCACTTCACTCATCTAAGCAATTAAAAGCACTCACATCCTTTTTGGCAGGGTGAGATGTTGATGTGGATGGGCTTAGCTTCTTGTTGTCAAGTGGAAGTTACCAATCTCCGGACTGCTGCATGCAATTTCCTCATAGAGGTCCTTGCCTTTGCGCTGGCAGGAGAATTTCTCCGTCTTGTATTAAAGCGGGGAGGATAGTAAAAGGATGTTCACCTCCTAGCCTCCCGGGTACCAACACCAACCCCACTGTCTAATTGCATAACACAGTAGGATGGGGAGTAACCTCTTACCCTCGACATCGCCCCCACCCCCGTTCTCGCCCACACCAAAGACGAGTGAACTAGCTTAGAGACTTGATACGTGGTTCCGGCTAACCAGTGACAATATAACCTTTCTCGCTGATTAAACTTGGAAAGACAGTTCCGGAGTTTCTTCTAGTTTCAACGGATATTATTAGAGTGAACGTATTGAGGAGGAATAGGTAGGCGGAACATATAGGGACGCATAAGGAATATGACAGACGTACAGACCGTGTCACAAGTAGTCCGAAATGCTGGATGGAAGAGACCACTTTTCAGACCTAGGCAACCGAGGAGGTTGGTGTAGCGGCAACGCTATAAACTTGTATTTGGGAGGTATTCGCTTCGAATCTCGGCGTGGACATCGACTATCCTGACTGGGACATTCAGAGCTTTTCCCCATTTTTCCAGCGAAATTTCGGGATTTCATCTCGATCTCTTCCAAATCTTTTGCTATACAGTATTCGCCAATCATCTCTCTTATCATTCGACGCTACAGTCTGGGACACTGGCAGCGTTGTGAAATAAACCACAAGAGAGACATAAGGACGTAAATGTGAGGCTAAAACTGAAACGAATTTTAAAGAATGAGAGTATTAGGATGCAGACTGGATTCATCTGACCCAGGATAACAGCCAGTGAACACGCCAATGACATTCAGGTTTCCATAAAAGGCAGAGAATTTCTTGATAGTATCAGCATTCCAAGAAGAAGTATGCTTCAAGGACTCAGCCAGTTAGCTGAGGATAAGATTTTGCTTTAGAAGGCCTAAGGGCCACTAAGAATGAATTACATTTTATACCTTTGAAAATACAGAGCTTGCGACGTACTGATCACTCGTCCAAGGAGTCCTATCGTCTGTACAATGATAATAATAAAAAAAGAACCTCGACACCGTAAGGTATAAGAGGAACGGATTAAGTAGGTAAGTAAAAAAATACAGATGAATGGCCAGACTAATATCGGAAGATAAATTATATTCAGGCAACTACCTACTAAGGAAGGGGAAATGTGGCAAAACTTTCCATGAGGCCAGTATTTACTTAACTTTTGATATATCCCTAGGCCCACTGTTCAGCCCCGACTAAGCCCTATAACTTAACAGTAGTTTCTACAATTATGCCTCTTGCTTTAAGTTACACCAATTCGACATCTTACCTCCACATTTTAGTTAAGGTCCTGGTTCACACAAGGATCACCAGTTGCTTTTCAAAATATTATTAACAAACTTACTTTCGTAAAAAGTTGCAGTGTCTCGTGTTGTAGGCAGAAACTTGTTTAGCATGAGTTGGTCCTCATCGGATAGCAACAGGCTACTAACCTTCTGATTCTATTCTATTCTATATATACTATACGTATATACGTGGTAGAGTCATTAAGTTCATGGACTGCGGTTTTATCGCATATTACAAGGTATTCACATACACTTATACAGGTCCACATCGGCCCTCAAAATTGTTGCCGTTGGCCGCTATGCAATTCTGCCAACGTTGATATAGCTGCCGAAAACACTGGTGAAACATATTGGCAGAATATTCCCGTACGGCGTCTCTTGTGGCAATGACCACCTCCTCGGACGACTGAAATCTACGACCACGTAGCTTTGCTTTCAACCGGTAAAAGAGAAAGAAATCGCACTGTGCGAGATCAGGTGAGTACGGAGGATGTGGCAAAACGGTGACCTGTTGCCTTGCCAGTTCCCCTTGGACAAGAACATAGCGATGTGCTGGGGCGTTGTCGTGTAGCAACAGCCAATTCTTCCTACGCTAAATGTATCGCTAGGGGATTTGCCTAGTTTCTGGCAGAACTTGATGTTTTCCAGTTTTCAAAGTGTCACATTTTCGATTTCCGCCACTTGCATTTAACTGCAGTTCATAATAGATACCGTAGTTCTGCTTACACTGTTTGCACACAACTGCATCTTGCAGTGACGAAAGATGAACCGACAGGGCATCATTTCGTGCCTCAACCTATTCGCTGTAGTGCACTGCAACGACGCTTTGCGGCCAGTCCACGAACTTACTGACTATGGTAGTATGTAGTTCACGTAAGAACATGGTTTGTTCATGAATGAGATTCATCTGTTATTTGAGCACAGTGTAGCCCATCGTCACTGAAAGAACTCTTCTCTTCCTTAACTGTCTTTATTTCCACAACTGTCTCCTTCGACTTCACAGTTTAATTTTTACTAGCTCTGAAAGAGATACCTAGCACAAAAACGCTGATAACCTTCTCTGGAAACCTGATGACTAAAATGTCAACGAATTAAATTAAAATTTTCTTACCAACTCTTGTTTCATAATTAAAGTCGTTTCACCACTGAAAATTACGCCAGAATTGCCAGGGATACAAACAGAAGACGAGATAACATATTTCCTAAATATAATTAAGCATGAAAATGTTAAATTCAAGTTCCGCTTCTTGCTATATTTTGTGCCTTTACACGACATTCGATCCACGGACCAACGTTTGAAATGTCTTTCATATAAGGAATGCTTTCTTAAACCACGCAGTTGTATAGGCAGCCATATTATAACATTATGAAACAGAAGACGTATAACTTCACTATCCTTCGCCGAATTCTTGTTTGGATTTAGCTTAAAACTTGAAAGCGTATTACGAGAAAAGGAAGGAGAGAACGAGAGAGAGAGAAGTAATAGAGACGTCTGCTGTGCGTATCTTCCTGCACGCTTGATGAAGAGTGTTGTTCCAAGGATTACCTTACAAGATTGGATTTTAATCTTAACAAGTATAAGAGCAAATAAATCTGTAGACCGTCTATAGATTCGTACGTTGCGTTGTTCCACCCTATTCCAGTCATAGACGTCGCACATAAGCGCAGGCTCGAAGCAGTCTATTGCATTCAGTCAGTTCTTATAAAACATGATATTATTATGTGGTGCTGCCAAGGAAAGGAAGTTTGCATAACAAATGATTTTACGGAAACCAATTACAGTGTAATATTCTGAAATACAAAGTACGGAGGAGCATTTTCCTACTGCATCTGTCCGTCTGTGCGTCACGGAGATGGAACAGGGTGAACTCAGGTTAGCTCCTGATAATTTTCTTAACGGTTCCCTGATATGACAAGGAATTGGTGGTGTTTGTTTATTTCTGTACTAAACTATGAAGCAATCTTTTCTGATTTAACTCACACACGTGATAGGGAGTCTTTCTTACGTGTTTCATGATACAAATATTTTCTCATTTTGATGTGTAATTCATGTAATGACATGAAATTTGAGATCAGCCTGTGATAGCGTATTGGGGAAGCGGTAATATCGTGTGTTAAACTGAACCCTAAACGACTAAAAGACCGAAATTACTACTTTTCGGAACCTTCGCTTGTTTCTACCATCAATCTGAATTTCCTAAGGTTCATTTGAATATCGCGGTAGCGTACTTGGTTGAGGCACTATGCTACAAGTCAGAAGGTCACGGGTTCGAGTCCCGATGAGGTGTCTTTTTTCCATTGACCTAATCCTTCCAGCCGCACTATGGCCCTGGGGTCGACTCAACCTCTAATAGAAATGAGTACCATGAATCTTCTTGGGAGGGGGAGGGCGGTAGGCGCGTAAGGCTGGCAATTTCACCACCGTCGGTTAGCCGACTGCCTATAAAAAGTGGGAGCCTCAGCCTCTGACAGTTCTATGGGCCTTCACGACCTGTTACAGGGATAGTTTTACTTTTATCATATTAATATCACCTTCCAGATCCCTTCTCGATCTTTCAGGTAGTTATTTCTTACACAATTTCCTGGTCAAAATTTCTCTTGCTTCCTTATCCGAGTTATTCACACAATTATACCATTCTTAATGAAACGATAAGACAGTCTAGTTGTATTATTATGCAACCGTTAACACAATAAATTCGTAATAAATATCTATTTGTTTTATTAGGTACACTGATACATGTTCCGAGCAAGCTGGATCATGATCAGGCAAATATTCATGAAATGTACTATTCGTATTGGATTGTACAATTACTAATGTGGATCCATATTTGCGGTCATACATATAAATTTCATTGTGATTCTTGTCTGTCAGTATATCTGAATATGTCTTACAATGTAAAACGTTATAAATAAGAAGTTAAAAAGTTAAAAGTTAATTACAAATTTCTGACGGTCATTTGTAAAACAGGTGAAACATATTTAATGCTAAAACAATTCACTGGAGCTAATAAAATTTTGTAGACCATTTTGATGCGAAATATTTGTTAGAGACACACTGCAATTGGCCGCGACATAGCTCAAGCGGTTAGTATCTGGCTTCCCATCGCGGCGCCCTGGGTTCAATCCCGGGTCTCGTCAAGTGGGATTTGTGGTGAACAAAGTGGCGCTGGGGCGGGTTTTCTCATTCCACCAAATTCTCCATCATCATAATCACCCGGGGCAGGCTACAATAGGCCAATCAGTGGCCGCCGTGCCGAGTGGACCCAGTTGGACTCCACCCCCCCACTCAGCGAATTAAAAAAAAAGCACTGCAATTACACGCTGCATATTCATGTTTCGTGTTGGTTAAAGGAGCGGAGTGGGGACACGTGGAAAATGACAAATGCTGAACCGTGGTCGTAAAATTTATTTCGCTGCTTTATCTACAAGTGTCTCATAGATAGCAGCACCTCCTCGCAGCCAATCCCGACATGACACTCGATGCGTTTTCTTACTTTTCAGGGTTCTTCTGAACTTTCAATGTGGGTTTCTTATGGGCTGATCGCCATTACTGTCTCGGGGATTACAGCAGCCCCTCGACAGATTTCAGCACAGAGGGGTGAGAAAAAAAAAATGGAAAGGGGAGATACATTATGACAAGTCAGTGAAACAGTGATGGCTTCTGCTCGTTCAGATCTGGAACGTCAGCAAAAATTCTTTCTATTTAGGCTTTCTCCTATCATCCCATTGATATATATTTCACAATCCGTGGTCTGGTTATGAGACTTTTTCTTTTTTATAGATCCATTCACATGTCCGGCGGCAGTGCCAGTCCTCGGAACCAGTTCTGATAACAGTGATTTCGAAGTAAATGCTAACAATATAGTCCACAAGTTTCATTTTTCGGGTGGGCGGTGTAGAAATGTTTCTAACCATGCCTCATATTGTTACAGTTCCATTGCGTGCGTCAGAAAACCACATCATGGATTCTGCGGTTCAGTAAGGACCGCAACTGTTCCGCAGTCAGAAGTAAGAAACGTAATCTTCAAACATTTCATGTTATGACAATACTTAAAAACGCCATCCGCTGGCAACAAGTGACAAGCCTCTCAATGTCGTTCTTCCATTTATTAAATTAAAATCGAGTTACAAGAATTTATAGCCAGCACGGCAAAGGACACATTCGATTTGGGACAGCGGGTTCGAATCTCACTAAGTCCGTACATATTTGGCCGCGCCATAGCTCAACCGGTTAGTCGCTGGCTTCCCACCGCGGCGGCCCGGGTTCGATTCCGGGTCTGGTCAAGTGGGATTTGTGGTGGATAAAGTGGCGCTGGGGCGGGATTCCTCCGAGTACTTCGGCTTCCCTCGCCAATCTTCATTCCACCAATTGCTCCACAATCACCCTCACCTATCATCTGGGGCTGGTACAATAGGCCAGAAGTGGCCGCAGTACAAGGGACTTAGTCCCACCCCACTAGCAATAAAAAATAAAAAATAAAAGTCCATAATATTCGTGCTTTTCTGTGCTGTATTGTCTTATTTAGAGGGCTATGGAGAACTAGCTTAAGGGGGTTTTTTTTCTGTGGCGCTACAGCCCCAATTTGGGCCTACGCCTACCTCCATGAAACTCTCCGTTTCACTTCGGTTTACTAGATCTTACACATACGGTAGGACTCCTTGGGCGAGTGATCAGCTCGTCGCAAGGCCTCTACCCGTAGACAAACACAGAAAAACGCACACAAACATCTATGCCCTGAGTGGGATTCGAAACCACGATCCCCGGCTTCCGAGCGAGCGAAGACAGTGCATGCCTTAGACCGCTCGGCTACCGTGACCGGCAGCTTAAGGGTTTGCTGCGACATAATTAATTTCGAATCGAAGGAGGAAGTGAAATTTGAAGAAAATAAATATGACAGAACAGTCTATTCAGCATCCTATATTGAGTGAACATTTGTTATTAAGAATACACATCTGTAGCAATGAAATGTGTACTTACTTATCACCAATTGACTTGAGGCTTGAACAAATTTTTGCGCTTCTTATGTGCTATTTGCATAAAATGTAATGTGACATATGGACCGCTTCTAGGCAAAAGCTACGTAAACAATGCCTAAAAAGCAAGAAGAGCAACGAGCAAGCGGAACTCCGTTGCTAGGCAGTGGGTCTGTAAACACATTTAAGCAACACACTAGCACGCAACAATAGGAGGTCTACTTCTAGGCAACAGATCGGTAAACAAGCTTCATCAACAATATAGGCTGTTTCTTTTTCCGTTGGGTGCGTTCGGATGCTATATAACGAAAGTTTGCAGCTAGGACATGAGTAGCAGGGGGAGAATTATTTTGGAGAATTGGGTCGAGTTCTGGACGGTCGGCACTCTAAAGTGATTGTACAAGAAACTGCAAGACGACTTTTTAGTGATTCGAAGTGGTTGAAATCCGTTGACAGGAAACGGATAGTGAAGACATTGAATAGACATAGCCGTTGTTGATATCCGTTGCAAGGAGACGACTAGTGGAAACTTGAAATCCTAGCGCGTGTACAACGGTGAACTGGAAGCTGTGTAAATCGGCTATAGCGCTGTACTGATTTTAATTAAGAGAGACTGTATCCGAAATGCAATAAATCCAATCATCCGAAAATTTCGTCATGCGTACACCCCTACACGTTACGACACAAATTAGGGGCGCTTCGAGGCCATAGGTCTATCCGAAAATCGTATGTTACGAAAATAAAAGCATGTCGAAATAACTTGATAGATTTATACTCGCAACAAAAGAAAAATTACAGCACTTTGAATTCCGAAATTTTCCTTAGAGTGGCAGCAGACCTATGAATCGTTTTGAAATACACTCTGTCTAATCTTTCGGAATCATAAATTATATTCCTCCAACTCGTATGAATATATACGTGCACATACATGTTGGAAGCGAAGTAATATTTAATGTATGTATTAAGACACAGCGGGGAACCAGTGATGAAACTGGTCAACCAGCGGGCTTTCGCATTGCGTCTTTTTAATGATTCAAATATTATGATTCACTGTAAGCAGAACATTACAGTTCTGAACGAGAAGTGGGGTAGAACAGTAAAATAGTCGATATGAAGTTAATCTGTTACAACGGACATTCACAAGGGGTAGAACATTCCGTAAATTTATAACTTCGCACCAGTAGATCAAAACAAGAAAATTCATCATTGTGTGCAATTTGTCAGTTAGTGTAGTTGACGGTGTAGAGATCATAAATATTGTGTCATGTGTGAAGCTGGTACTCATATGTTTGTCAGACTACTGGGCAATCATAAAATATGTTTACAATGCTGTTATGACTGGCATCTCACCGCGGAGACTCGAGTTCTTTCCCAGGGCAGACCAAGTATGGCTTTTGATGAAAAACGTGGCAGTGGGGTAGGCAGTTCCTGAACAAAACATTTAACTGTAACTGTATTTATACCCTACAACAAAATGCTAATTACTTGTCCAGAAATTCCTCCTCTCCGTCGTCATTCTTTTTAGCGATTACAGAGTTAACCTACACAAATAAGTAACAACCAGAACTGGGTCTCTGGGTCTCTGTTCGCACGTCAAATGGACTGTGCTTGGCGTGAAATAAACGAAAGAAGAACTAAATTATAGAAAAGAAAATGCTAGAGAAAATCCTACGAATTTGAAAGACAAACAGTGTCGGGTATCTTTTAAATTTGTGTTTATTGCCAATTTCGTACTAGGACCGGAAGTAAATATTGTCGCATATTTAGAGTGTGACTATAGACGTGGTATGGATTGGTGAATGGATTTATTGACATATTACAAGTAATTACATAGCCATAGCTTACCTACAAACTTTACAAATCACTAGCACACTAGTCTTCTGAGTCTTCACAAGTCGTATCCTGGCAACGGATTCTAACGTAGCAATTATAGCAATCACACTGTAACAACTAGAGCACACATAAAGTCTTCTTTCAACAACCGCATCCTTGTAACTAACCCTTTTCTTCACAGACTCCCGTACAGAACTCCACTGAACTGTCAACCCTCAACACACTGAATTGTTCTAATTGCCTTCCTTATAACCACTTTGCACGGGCCGAATGTAAAGCACCATTTCCAACAATACTCTATTGTTACAGGCTTGTTTACTAACCCAGTGCCTAGAAACAGACGTTACCTAGCAACTGCCGCTATTTACATAGTCTTCGCTTAGAAACTGACCTATACGCCACATTGCTCCCTCCTTAAGGCTATTCGTGCTGAATATCCTACAGGTGTACCGCCATTTCTTCCATTCCGAGGGCTGTGTTTTAAACGCCTGTGCTTGATCTCACCTTCCTCCCCGTGGTTCGGTTTTTCGCGGTGTTTACTCTCCAATCGCTCCCGGTGTCTTCCTTTAAGGCCGCTCGTCTCGAGCAATTCTCTCATAGGGTGCCAGTCGGTCACGATGTCACGATTGATAGGCGATTCTAGACGGGGTATAGATTGGTGAATGGATTTATTGACCACATGTATCACCACTTGGAACTACAAGTCCTTACAGCGTTATCGCTAATCTCCACACTTTACAAATCACTACCCGCCAAGTCTCTTCCCACCCTGATATATTTCCAACAGCTGTCCCCTAGCAACGTCTTCTAACATTGGGGATTCTTCATCTTCCCGCGCTCATGTCGTTACTGTCCGGCGAACATCCCGCAACTGAATTGAAGTCAACCGACCTAGGATCCTCGCTATATAGCCTCAGGACGGAACCAATAGAAAAGCCTTCAACAGTTATTCTACTGTTGTTATGTGCGGTTGCCTAGCGATAGACCGGATATCGTGTTTACCGGCCGCTACCAAGCAACGCGTGTTCCTTTTCGTAATCGTTGCATAGTGCATAGATACGCGCTACAATATCTAAAAGACGGAATAATGTTTCTTTTTGAAGCAACAGTATTTGTATAAGCAGATAAACGCACCGTATATACTTGTTACAGGAGTCGGGATAGCTCAGTCGGTATAACGACGGGTTACGGGCTGGACGACCTGGGATCGATTCCCGGCAGAAGCAAGAGATTTCTCCTTATTCCACAGGGTCCAAACTGGCTATGGCGTCCAGCCTACTATACAATGAGAACTGAGGGCCCCTACACGGGAGTAAAGCGGTCGAAGGGTGACCTGGCCTCTCACTTCCATCTAATGCTGAGGCCAAGAATGGTGGATCTATACCTCCACTCCCCCACACGTCTTCACGGCGTGATGTTCAATTAATCAGGCTACTTATCGGAAGAGGAAAGTGCAAATAGCCGTCGGTACAAAATGTGTTAACACCTTGCTCAGATGCATGGTGAAGGGTACAGAGGTCGACCTGCTGCTCACAGTTGAGGGCGTTGAGGGGCATGAGATCATTTATCAGGCTCGTTCTGACGCGACATCTGGCGGACCTGTCGGCAGACATATTGAGCACGGTGTCACAAAAGCTTTATGATTAGATATTGATCAACACAGCAGTTAGAAACGAGACGAAAATCCTTCTTCAGAATTGTATCGCCTCTACCACAACGAATACGTGTAGCCGCACCGCTCTCAGTAATAGAATTATTTCTGTTGGTTTCTCTGATAAACTGTCCTCATTTGTTGACATGTGCTTCACTGAAGAATAATTATTTATGGACATACGAGTATATTCGAAAATGACCTTGTTTCGGAATTTGATCTGACTGTCGACTATCCCGCGGTCCTTCGTAATATTCGTCGATCTTTCCAATATAACACCTGGTGAGAAGTTTCAAATAGGTCACGACCACTTCTTAGTAGATTAGTTTAGTTTTTTTAGTTGCTTGGGGTGGGATCAGACTGTGTCCACTTCGTACGTCGACCACTGTTTGGCCTATTGTGCCAGCCCCGGATGATAGATGATGATGATGATGATGATGAATGTGAAGCCGTCGATGGAATGAGAATTGACAGGGGAAACTCGGAGAAAACCTGCCCCAGTACCGATTTGTCCACCACAAATCCCATATGACCTGACCTGGGCTCGAACCCTGGCAACCGCGTTGTGAAGCCGGCGACTAAATGCCTGAGCTATGGCACGGCACTCACGTCTTGCTAAACCTGGCCTACTTACTGCTCTGTACAATGTTCGCATCTCATTCTACACTACGTAACCTGCGCAGTACAGTCGCTATGTAACGTAACAACTAGGCAGCCAAATAATTCAGCACCTTTTAAACATCAGGGGTCTACAAGGCAGTTATGATTATTTTCTTACATGTCCTGAATTGCGAAAGTGCATCTCAAGTGCACACACGTTCAGGGGCGCTATGTGCCGCTCTTCCGTCGCTCGACACGTGTTGTTGTTCTGATGCATTTCCACGGATACAAGGCTATGAGGTATCGCGTCTACAAGGTAACCAAAAACGCAAACAACATTATTCATGTTATCGTGCGACCTAGACAAGAAGTGCACAGAGAGAGCGCGTACAGAATATTTCGTCCGAGGAATTATTGAACATACTTCGATAAAACATGGTGCATGAATGCTGTATATTACAACACCGTTAAGTAGAAGTTGAGGGCTGTGTAAATCCCAAGTTTTCAACTCCAGACATTTTGTCTGCAGTTTGTTGACGAAGTCGCTACAGCAAATCAAGTTTTCGGATGGATATACATACTGTCGACCGAAACATATGTTGTTCTGAGTCCATGATGTGTATTTATGCTAACCGTCTTACAGTGCACACTTTTTATTTAATTTCACCTTTCTCTTCACTTTTACACTACATGTTTCAGCAATAATGTGCCATCTTCAGGTGTGTCTCTATGCACGTCAAACATCTGCACTGCATGACATGACGTCTTCATTCTAAAATTACTAAAATGTGTATTCGTCATGTATAACAATAAATTCTAAATATTAAAACCTTTCAGGATTCGTCATCCATACGTCGTATCTCAAATACGCGAGTAACGCCAATCCTCCTCTGTGGGAGCACTCTTCCTACATTCATGTGTGTATTGTGCTCTAACTTTATAACTGAGGTTAATCGTGTGGTTTTGCATTCCCTTCAGATTATGGTAACATTTTAAAATATACCACTACCGAGAATTACTCAAACGTTTTTTTTTCTTATGGGGTGAGACTGAGTCCACTTGGCACTGCGGCCACTGTTTGGCCTACTATACCACCCTCAGATGATAGATGATGAGTGTGGAGCAATTGGTGGAATGCGAATTGGCAGGGGAAACCGAAGTACTCGGATAATACCTGCCTCAGTGCAACTTTGCCCACCACAAATCCCACATGACCTGACCCGGGCTCGAACTCGGGCCGCCACCGTGGGAAGCCGGCGACTAACCGCCTGAGCTATGGCACGGCCATTGTAATACTCCTTTCTTTTCATTTTGAAGAGGGGCAGAGCCTAGTATTGATTATCCAATGTATCCTTCCTTTGTTTCCTAAACCATGATAACTACGGAAAGTACCTCCTCCAGAATCATTTGCAGCAGTCATTCGAACCCATGAAATGGTTTACACTTCAGTTCACTAGGTTCCTGCTGTAGAAGTCAAATCCTAACCAGTCCCTCGGAGTGTCTGTTCACTGTTCTCTACTCCAGTACGATTTTAAAACACATTTTTGTAGATGCAGTCATGCATAATATTGATTTATTTAACCCATTACGTCAGAAACGAACTTGAATGTTTCGCCAGTTTATCGCTCTATACTTTGGAGTTGTTATAACATTAGCGACCTTATGACGTAGCTTCATAAACCCACATCAAGAAATGTGGTTCGTAAAAGTGTTGCTACTGAAGCCACATCAACTACCTTGTCTGCCATTGCTCTTATGCGGTTGTCAAGAAACTGAAGCAACTTACATAATGTACTGTGCTATGTAGACCCGCTGCCAGTAAACGACGGCGAAACATACAACTAGATATCGGCTGTTACTGGGAAACTGCTCGTAAAGGGCAAGAGAGAAACTGTGTTTTCTCTGTGGTCCGTTAGTCAGTGGAATTAGTAAAGAGAACAGGTTGGTGAATTAGTTAGTCAGAGAACTGCTGAGGCTCAGTCGTGGTGAGCGGCTGTTGCTGTGAGGAGCTGGTAGCTGAGGCCGGTAGTTCGGGAACACAGAGGAAGAGGAACGTCCCAAGTTGGAAGCCGCTAACAAACAACGGCTAGTAGAAACTTGTCTGTGGACACTAGCGTGTGTATGTAATATGGAATTGCAAAGTGCATTCCCCTGGTGTATCAAAGTATCCAATAAATCCGATCATCAGCCAAAAACCCATCTATAATAACATCCATACACGTGACCAAAATTAATATTTTCTTTTAAACTGAAACTCATGAACAAGATATCGCAGTGTAATAATCACTGATTTCCTTTCCATTTCTCGATCTCCATGGCTATTCTAATTCTTTAATTGCTTTTCTCAGGACTTCAAATGAAATGGATGGACTGGTGATTATTGCCCTAATCGTGTTTCTGCGCATACCGCCGAGCTCCCCTTTCATGTTGACCCTACCTCATCTCAACTGGAACTAAGCTATTCAGCATTTAATATAGACCAGTAAACGAGTAGGCTAAAACTGCAATAAAATTGCGAACACAACGACATGCGCGTTGCAACAGGATGTACGTATGACACTTGTTATGACAGAAGTTTCTTATCTGCTCCGTTTATATTCTCATGTGTATGAGTGTGACTACGGACGGGGTTTCGATTGGTAATTGGATTTATTGAAAACTTACAGAACATAACTACAAGTAGCCATAGCGCTAAGCGGCCTCCGTAGTCTAGGGGTAACGTTCCCACCTCATGACTCAAGGTACGCGGGTTCAAAAACCCGGCGGAGGTCGTGGAATTTTTAAGGGCGGAAAAATTCAGGGAACAAGTCCTCCGGGAGGGACTTTAAGCCGTGGGTCCCGTGTCGTAGATTTACGGCACGTAAAAGAACCTCATGTCTCTAGGAGACCTCTGAGCTAAACTACAGGCCCTTTCCTGCCCAAGTAGTCTCCAATGCCTCCGGTAGATGGGGAAGTATTGGGTACCACTGCCAGAGGAGGGACGACCTCGCTGACAGAAAGGGACTAAATATTAGATACCACTGCCAAGTAGACGGTAGAAACCTCGCTGGTAGAAAGGGGCTGAGAGCGAGCACGAGTACCGGTAGGGGATGGAGACAGTAGAAATTAAAAGGGGGACGTACAATAGACTATCAATCGCGGTGCATGGGGAAACCCACCCCCTCAATACTGAATAACTGAATAACTGAACCATAGCGCTATCGCTAATTCACACTTTACAATTCACTACAGAATGCACTAAATATTTTCAGTTTGCTGTGACTTCACCAGTCGTTGCTCGGCAACGGCTTCTAACGGCTGACGTTTCTCCTTACTCTGGGAGTTCCCGAAATATCCCCATGACTCAACTATCAACTTCTAATAGCGTCTGAACTGCAGTTCTCTGACTAACTCTGTAACTCATTAACGAAATTTTCACTCCCCTGCACTGCAATGCACTAAATGAACTGAACTGTAGGAGTCAGAGTTACTTTACGACTGATGGATTAGAGCCAATCAGTTTCTCTTGGCGACAAGTCCCTTGAGCCTCAAGACTAGTATTTCTTTTCAATTCAACACTTGCTGTGATAGTCCTTTGTTAACATCCTCTCTGACGAGAGGACGTGTCTATCGTTGACAACTGCTGGTCCTCGACAAGGCAGTCATTCTCAGGTCTGAGTTCCGCGATAGTTATGACCATATTTTACTGTCTCAGATGCGAGACGCCCCAGTTTGGAGGGTCAGGTTTCATATATATATATCCTCCGGGAACAGGGTGGCATGGTTATGCCCTTAGGTACTGGGTTTCCTTTGCGTCGCCTCTTACGACTCGCAGGTCTACAGTGGAGGGGTTCTGAATTAAACTGAACTGAAATCGGTCGGTCGCGTGATATAGCTTCCAAGCAGACTATATAGAAAATACTGCCTCCAACGCTAATTTCATTGTTGCGCGCGGAACGCTACCTGGCAACGGTTGCTTTCCTGTTGTTTGCTTCGCGGTCGTTGAGTAGCAACAGGTCTAAACCCAGCAATATGTATAAACGTATGTACGTACTTATCAATGTTTGTATTCAGAAGTCCAGTAATCATATCAGTGCTGGAAAAATTTGAGCTATTACTGGGTTTTCAGGTTTCCACTTTGTGACTATTAAGATGCAGACTTCTCAGTTCTAACGCCGTGCAGTTTTGTGAGTGCACATTGATGATTTGGAGGTATTCGAACACAAAATATACAGTATCATAACCCAGAACTCAACAGTTTCCTGTGGGCCATCATCGCTATAAGATCAAAATAATGGTTTGCATTCCTCTATCTGTTTCGAAGGAGTTCGGAAAACAAACATAAAATATTTTTAAAGACGAAAACAACTAAAACAAAAGAACCGAGAGACAATTGCGAGAATATCTATATTTTAAATTATAAAAGGTACCGAATATGTGAGAAGTAAAATAGGGTAACAAGAAATGAGCATGGGGTGACCAGCACAGTATAAATATAGACGCGGAATAAAACAGGACGGCTAGAAAAAGGGAACAAGAAGCAAAAGGCTATACAAAATCCCAACGGAGTTCTCTGAATCTTAGTAAGTTTACTTGCGGTCTGCTGATAAAATGTGATAAACGGTTTCGGATGTACATGGAAAGGTTCGTTTATCGCATTAAATGAAATGGACTTTATTACTAGTGCATATAGCGGAAAATCGGAATTTACAGAATATTTTAGTGAGTTTTCCATCTATCCGTGGCGCTACAGTCCTTTGTTTGACCTTGGCCACTTTTCAGTTTCTTAATCTTTTATACAGCCGGTAGGACTCCTCGGACGGGGGATCAGCCTGTCACAAATGAGTGTTCCATAACAATTGAAATAAGTACAGGTGTTTTAAAAGGAATGCTATAATTTTAAGTTACTCTTATTAAGTTAATTATTATCTGAAAACGATTTAATACGAGTATATTTCAAATCATAGACAAACTTCCCAAATTTCATACGTGTTCTTTTCAATCCCTCTATGTGTATCTCGTGTCACACGGCACACATCCAGTTGATAGTCAATTTCCTACCAAACTCGCTGCAGCATATCCGTTGTTACTCCTCCCAAAGCAGCCACAATTAGATTTTGCAGCTCCTGCAAGTTCCTGGGCAATGGTGGCACGTAGACAGTCTTTCAAATAGCCTCACAAGAATAAACCGCAGTGTGTCAGGTCCGGAGATCTGGGTGGCCACCAAAACAACGGAATGTCACTGGGCTGAGGAAGCACACGATTCAAAACTTTGCGAATCTCCGGTCTTACTGCAAGATGTATAATCAGAATCTTGATTCAGTTGAAGAGAGAGCCAGTTTTCCAGCATGTCCAAGTAATTTAAATGGTAGCATCCTCTTTGGAAGATCCTGAACATTCAGTCAGAAACAGACATATACAAAGACAGAGAGACAGATATTACCTTCTGGAAATTTGTACAAGGAATTCAGAAATGAAACAGTATCAACATCAGCCCTAATGTTCTTCAGTTTTGTGTGGACAACGTGGACAATCTGCAAGTGATCTGCAATTGCAAATCGGCATCTGAAAGCACCTCAATCATAAAGGACACCACAGTCCGAAGGAGAGCAAGTTATAATACGAAATATTATCTGAATGCTCAAAGCACTCAAGAACCTTTAAACGTCTAGTACCGCCATCACCGGCGGATCTCCATGCCATCAATTTAGCTCGTGACGTTGAGTATGCGGAGTGAACGAGAGGATAAATCGTATATAGACCGAAGGGAATATAAACGTGAAATGGAAGCCTTCTGCTACTAAATGTTCATATACAACCAAAGGAAGTTGAATTTGGAGATAACATTGAATGAGTGCAGAGGATAAGAACACTGACTCTAGGGAAATGTAAACATACCCTTGTAGTAGAGAGAAGCTTTATTTTTCTTATTGATATTCCTTCAGTCTCAACTGGTATCACTGAGGCAGATATTTTACCTTCTAGCTTTATTTTCTACAATAGGAAAACTTCCATACAGATTCTTAGCTGGATACATAGCAAGTCCTCTATATCTTTGCATTTCCAACTACCTTTGATTACACCACATCTCTGTCTATAACTGAAAAGAACAATGCAAATTAGTAATTTCACTTTGAATTATATGGAGGGCATTTTGGGGAGTTAAGTGATACTAAAACTTAAACTTAAGTATATGGATACTCAATACAATTACGCTATTTCCAGGGCTCCGAGTCCTTCAGAGGCAGCCAATTGTGCGGATACTCAAGAATTTCCCAACATTTCATGCAAACGGAAGGATCTTTACCTTCTTCACTAGAGCTGCCAAGCTGCCATTGGGACCTATCCTGAGCCAAATAAATCCAGTGCTATAACCCCATCCATTTCTCTAAGATCCATTTTAATATCCAACTTCTAGATCTTCCGAATGGTCTCTTTCTTTCTGGTGTTCTCACCTAAATCCTGTAAGCATTCCGCTTATTTTCGCGTGTGCTAAACTGTCTGTCATGTCATCTTACTTGACCCGATCGCTCTAATTATATCTAACGAGGAGTACAAGTTATGAAGCTACCCATTATGTCATGTTCTCCAGCCCCTAATTCTTCGCCCCTGTAGAGCTACTGACATAATTATATTCCCTGAATTTCATCAAACATTTCTCTTGTCGAAAACAGTATAACCCAAATCCTGCCCAAATAAATCACTGAAACCTTTGCGATTAAGTAAGCCTTCAACGCTCTGGAAACATATGGGGTACTGTCCTAAAGCTCCAAGCGTTCTAGAACTGGGCACTAAATGTAGGTGAGTGTAAGCTTCGCGCTTCGGTTGCTTTGTCCTCGGGGAAAGAGTCTCTAGTGAGTGTGGCAGTGGAAATGGTGTAAGCCCCAGAATCGATGGGGATATGTTTGCAAGAAGTAAAAGCCGTGTCTGCGCGGAGGACTGAATATCATTTGCCAGCAGTAACCAAATATAGTTACTTTGCCTGATACATACAGTATGTCTCAATGGGGTTATTATGGACATGTCTCTCCCCGAAATGAACGGTGGAAATCACAGAGCACGAAGTTTCTTGTGCCGTTCGACATGTAGAGAGAACGATATATATAAAGATTATATAGTTCTTGCATATCGAACCTTTTTAAAAAAAAAATCAGGAAACTGACAATGCATATAAAATTTTGAACTCAATGATGAAAAAAGGGGCCTGAGGTTTTACCCATATATCTAGATTCATTTGTCAGAAAATCAGTATTTCATATTAAGCCTGACGCTGATCATTCTGAGCCCTTATTTATTTGGATGATTATAGATGACCATGAAATTTATTTCTAATTAATTCTCGGTAATTTAAATTTCAAAAGTCTTATGTTTCGGTATTACTGGAAATGTATCGTGATCTATAATATCGTATTTCATCGTCTGGGACGTGCAATACGGTGTTTATGTTGAAAATTTCTAGATTCTGGCAGAAACAAGAAGTCCGGAGTTATGACATTTACGATCAGTCATAAATTTAGCTCGGGTACAGGGAACCGGACGCGCCTAAAAGGACAGGTCAGAGCTTGTTACAATTGCCTGTGAATGAGGGCCAGTATGATTGGGTTGCCTCGTTCAAGCTTCCTACGGAAGTTGGGATGAAAATGTATATGTCAACACCATCTTTCGAATTCCCGGAGTGGGGGTGCAAGTCATTCCACAAAGGGAGAGACTTTCACAATATTCCGAACTGAACGGACGTGACCCTTGCACGCTCCGGGACATAGCTTGCCGATAGTAACGCTGTAACGTAAATCTAAGAATACATTAATTTAACAGTGTGGTGAATTAGCAGGTGAATAAACGTCAATTGGCTCAACTCTCAGAAAAACGCTTTCTTCGGCATCGCTACCCTGAGACTCATGCAAACCGACCCAGCTAGTTTCCCGTACCTATACCGATCTTCCTTAGTTTGATCTGTGAGGACAACTCGCAGTGGCCATCATACACTGTCCTAAGGTAGAAACAGGTGTAGCAGGGATAGCACCATTCCGACTGCGCTGATACAAGCAAAGGCGGGTTGGAAAAGAGCGGTGTTAAGCCTTCACGTAAAGTACCTCAGATTTACAGATGCATTTAATGCTTACTCAGGGTGTCCGGATGAAAGGTATCCAAAGTAAAAAAAAAATATTTCTCGGAAACCAATTGTCATACACGTATCCGGTTTGTCATCGGAAAGGAAAACGCCGAAACGTCTTTTTCATGCCCCGCTTATGCGCATGCGCCAGCTGGTGACCTTCAGCGAGCGCAGTAACTGGTTCAATGCGTGTTGTGGGTAGCACAGTTGTAATCCCATACGGCTGTCCAGCGCCATTTTGAACGCAATATGGACGTCAGCCTCCTATAATGAAAACCATGCGGTTCTGGGGCTACAAACTAAGGATTACAGGCAGTCTGTTGGGTGTAAAATCTCCTGCAAGGACACGGACCTCTGAATAAAATGTCAATCGCATTACACCGAGAAGCATTCCAGCCAAGTCCGTGTAAATCAAATCCTGCTGCTAGCTTGCAGTTACGTACAAATACCACGTTCAACAGTGCACGATGTGCTACACGAAAAGCTCCGCCCAAGAGCGATTCACGCACTAAAACCGAGTGACCACGTAGCACGCACAAACTTCACTGTGGACATGCTAGAAGGAACTGACGCGTCACCCGATTTCCTCCGCCAAGCGTGCTTCTCGGACGAGGCGACGTTCATGTCAGTGGAGTTGTAAGCAGGTACAGCTGCAGCATTTGTGGCAGTCAAAATCCACATGTCACATGTGAGTTGGAGAGAGTGAGCCACAAAGTAAAGGTGTGGGACAGCTTAATGCACAAGGTGATTGGACCCCTCTTCTTTTCGGAGAAGACTGTGACCGGACGTCCATACTTGGACATGCTGGAGCTGTATATGCTGCCCCAATTACAACCTCAAACTATCCACCAAGAAAATGGGGCGCCGCCACATTTCTGCCACCATGTTAGGAATCACCTGGACAGAGTGACGGCTGGGAGATAGATCGGCAAGGGTGGAACAATCGCTTGGCCACCTAGGTCGCCATATTTAACCCCAATGGCTTTTTATTTTCTGGGATTGTGTGAAGAACATTGTTTCCCTGGTTAAGATCAACGACCTTCAACACCTGAAACCCCGCATAAGGGACGCTGTGGCTATGGTAACACCAAACATGCTTCAAGCAACGTGGAACGAGGTCGAATATCTTCTGGATATTTCTCGTGCCACCGAGGGGGCCCACATTGAAATTTTTTGAGTGTGTTAAAAGTTCAGAAAAAAATTAGGTAGTTTCCTTTTGTAATGGTGTAACCCATTAATGTGTACAATAAAATTTGTCTCAGATATAATTATATTATTTTGGATATCTTTCATCTGGGCACTCTGTACTTGTAACGAACAAAATTTTATGCACACTCCACGTCTGCCTCCTTGTCCCTAAGATATGGGCCTCCGTGCCCATCGAAAAATATCTTCATAGTGTTGCGAGATGTGTCACTATAAACGGGGTTTGGTTTGGAGAATGGACTTACTGACCACTTGTACACACCACTCCTAACTACAAGTACGTAATTAGAGCACTATCGCTAATCTCCGCACTTAAATCCACCAAAGCACCCGCTAAGCCTTTTTCCAGCTTGCTGTGTTTCAACAGCCGTTCCCTGGCAACGGCTTCTAACAATGAATATTCTTCACATTCACGCGCTCAGGTCCTACCTTGCAACGAGTCTACACGCCATAATAGCTTTATTCTATGGCTGTATCTTAGTTCACCGATTTAACTTTTGTTAGAATTTATTAATATTTTCGAGGAAGACCTGTAATGATAGGCTTGTAATAGTGTTCAACATAGACACTTTGCTTAAAACACTGTAATTATTTTGCTCCATATACCCTCCTTCACATTCATTTAGATCTTAGACTACATCTTCCGTTCTCATTTACTGAAAACATTCAAATTTTCAGCACGTAAGTAATCCAGAGGGCACAGCTGTAGCCTTTGTCCAGATTGTGTGTAGCACAAACAGATTAATGCGTCAGAAATAAAATTATCATATGACAAAAAGATTTAAATGAGATTTGATCTTTACAGCAGACTCATTGAGCTCATTTTTAATAAGCACTAAGTAAGATCCAAGGGCCGCGCCATAGCTCAAGCGTTTAGTCGCTGGCTTCCCACCGCGGCGGCCCGGGCTCGATCCCGAGTCCGGTCAAGTGGGATTTGTGGTGGACAAAGTGGCGCTGGGGCAGGTTTTCTCCGAGTACTTCGGTTTCCCCTGCCAATCTTCATTCCAGCAATTGCTCCACAATCACCCTCACCTCTCATCTGGGGCTGGTACAATAGGCCAGAAGTGGCCGCAGTACAAGGGACTTAGTCCCACCGCACTAGCAATAAAAAAAAATTAAGGTCCAACATATATAGACTGGGGCGAAGGAAAGTGTACGAAACATTTCAACACTATGAGAAGGGTGGCTCCTATTCTCCCCCAGAATAAATACCACTATTCTCAAATAATTACGAAGGTCGCTACAAGTCCAAAACTGTGTTAGTTACGCATTAAATTCCGAAGATCACTAATGTGGCATATATTTTGTTTACAACATAGCTAACTGGCTAACTTCACGCAGTCACGAGCCGAGACAGCTCAGATAAGCGAACGCCTATTGGCCGCATGACCGTGTGCGTGTCCCTAGCAGGGACACTTATTTCTATCTTCGGCACCACGTCCAGACCGACCACCGAAGGGCATATTTCCCTAGGGGTTAAGTGGTCGTAGCGTGAAGCTATCCATTCTCCATCTAGTTCCGACGGTAAGAATGAGTGGTGTTTTACTTTATCTAGCCTAGGAATCTTCATGACGCGTCGCTTAAGAACGGGGGAAAAAAAATACTCCAGCTAATCTCACAAATGCATTGAAATAAAAGTACATGTGTTCGATAAATGGACCGTGATTTTACTCTGTAATGTTCATTCAGTGTTCTCGGAGACATTGCGTTTGCACAGTTGCAGAACTGCGTCGCGTGGAATGATGTTGGTCCCAGCGGCCGGTGGGATGCATCGACTGCAGTGTCTGCCAGACAAGAGCAGAGACAGAAGGAACACTGCCCTAGACTGGCAACAGCGGCCGGTGGGATGCATCGACTGCAGTGTCTGCCAGACAAGAGCAGACAGAAGGAACACTACCCGAGACTGGCAACAGCGGCCGGTGGGATGCACCGACTGCAGTGTCTGCCAGACAAGAGCAGAGACAGAAGGAACACTACCCGAGACTGGCAACAGCGGCCGGTGGGATTCACCGACTGCAGTGTCTGCCAGACAAGAGCAGAGACAGAAGGAACACTACCCGAGACTGGCAAGGTTGAGAAAAGAAAGAATCAGAAATTATACAGCGTGAAGGTAATCAGAAGTGTGTTTTGGCAGCCCTTCCAATAAGTAAATAAATAAATGAAAAAACAGAGAAACATGGAAAAGAAAAGTCAAGTGATTAATATACTTCGTATTATTGAGGTCCCGGGTTCGAATGTACACCCAGACGGAAGTATTCCTGACTACGCTCTTTCGGAATTTTCAGTCTTTCGGGCCAAATTGATTCATTAGTAGTACTTCAATCTTTCATGCAAAAGTGATTCATTAGTACCTTTAAATGGATCACGATTTTTCTTTCAGTATTTCCCCCAATTCCTTACTAAGACATTATCCTATTATTCACCAGTGCGCAACTTAGGCAAATGTTAAGCAAACCAAGAATGAAGAAAGGAAAACAAAAAAAGAAGAGAACAAATTTGGCAAAAAGGAAGGAAGGCAGGAGGAAACCACGAAAGGGAGACAACTGTATATATACATACTTACTCACTCATGGAGCTGAGCCCTTCTGGAGGAGCTGCCAATTCTGCAGCTACTCAAGAATTTCCCAGCATTTTATGGAACCCGAAGGTTCATCACCGTGTTCACAATAGCCCTCCACTGGTCCCTATCCTGAGCCAGATCTATCCAATCCATACCATCCCATCCTACCTCTCTAAGATCCATTCTAATATTGTCCACCCACCCACGCCTTGGTCTTCCCATTGGTCTCTTTCCTTCTGGCTTTCCCACCAGTATCCTATACGCATTCCTCGTCTCCCCATTCGTGCTACATGGCCTGCCCATCTCATCCTCCTTGACTTGATCATTCTAATTATACTTGGAGAAGAGTACAAGTTATGAAGCTCCTCATTATGCAATTTTCTCCAACCTCCCGTCACTTTATCTCTCTTCAGTTCAAATATTCTCCTCAACACCGTGTTCTCAAACACCCTCAGTCTATGTTCTTCCCTTAATCTCATAGACCAAGTTTCACACCGCTACAGAACCACAGGCAAAAATTATAGTTTTGTATATTCTAATTTTTATGTTTTTGGACAACAGACGAGAAGAAAAAATGGTGTATATATATATATATATAAGGAAAAATAAAAAAGAAACACTAAAAGAGAGCGAGAAACGAAAGATACCCCTTGAGTGCTTAGAAGCAAAGGACAGGCTGTACTGAAATGGACCTTACAGATTTCGTTTATGAATGTCTGAACAGATTTTAAATGAGTGATTGCAATGGCATATTTCGTAAATCCGGAAGATCAAACTTCTTCCGGTAAAGGCACTACCTACAGGCCAGACAGCCAGAGTTCTTTTCCCGGTTGGTGCGGATTCTTTTTGTAGACCGGTCATGTATTTAATGAGCACCAGAGGCGGCCGGAGCGTACAGCCTATTACTCGCCCCCATCAAGTGCCGAGGTTAAGAAAGCGTGTTCTGCCATACACATGCAGGGCGTGGAAATTAAATGCAAATTTATTCTTCTCTGCTGTCAGCTACTTAAGCAATACCCTGTAGCTAATTAGGCAGGAAACGCTAACTCGAAACATTAAAGAAAAACAACCATTATTGAGAAATATGAACCCTTTTCACCGCTCCTCTATCCTCAAGCTTTTGGTTTTACCGGACCAGGCAAAAAAGAAGATAGATATTGATCGTAAATCTGCGTCAGGATAATGCACGTCACGTGGTTCCCATTTGTTCGATTGGCTTCTTGTTTGGTTCATAGAGGAGAACGTAGAAAGTACCGGGGGGGGGG